>NC_043001.1:131814639-131849639 GCF_006345805.1 Octopus sinensis | reverse complement strand
TGATTTCAAGAGTTATTGTAATTAGTTTATAGAAAATGAATTGGCAGAATAGATGAAGCATCAGATGAAATCCCTTGCAGCATTTACTGGATTTTAGTATTCTAAGTTCAAATCTTACCCAAGTCAACTTAGTCTTTCTGTCTTGCAGGAGATATAAATATTGTACCTTTATAGGGTGGTGGACTGGCAGAATTTCAAGAATATTGAAGAGGCTGCTTTTCAGTACTTGTTCTGGTTCTTTAATGCTGTGAGTTCAAATCCTGCTGCAGTCTACATGGGTGGCAGAGTTAATCCATTACCTGGTCTCAAACCATCACCTGATCCTTATGTTTTTTAACAGTGTCCCCTCTGTTAAAAGCATTTGAGCCAGGAGCCAGGTTTCTAGTTTGAGGGTAACTTCCATGCTCTCTCTCTTTCACCTGTCTTGAGGCTCTATAAATGATCATGGGCACTGCTTTACCATCTGACTAAGATATAAAAAGAAAAAAAATTAAGTTGACATCCTCTAAATGGCAAGTTGTTGTTTATATCTGAGTTATTAAACAGATATTTTGAAGCTAATATCAAGAAGGATTCACCAAGTATTTCATAACACAACTTCAATCAACATTTCTCATAATCACAAAGTATAAAGTTAATAGTATTTTAAAGTTAAAATATGACTTGTCTTGGGTCCTCAATCCTAGCCCAGAGTTGTAGAGGCATTTATATGGAATATCTCAGACTTCTAATCCTAAAGAAGCTGCTCCTTTCCAGGTTTTGCCATATTTAATTTCTTGGAAGAAGAAGTAATTGACCCAAGTTTTAGACTAGTACATTTATTGATCCCCAATGTATGTAATGCAGAGCTAGCCTTGGTGGAATTTGAACTCAGGATGCTGAGAGCAAAAGAAAAAACAAATACAACTTACCATCCTAATAGAGATACATTTACAACTTTGGCATAAGAAAGAAAAAGTATGTGAACTCCATATCTGTCATATACTAGATGACTGTATTACAGAATTACCCCTAAGTGGAACAAAATAAGATTTATTTAAATAATGTAATCTTCTGAGTGCCCTCAACCCTTTGACAATGTAATTAAATTGCATGGTCATTCCTACAAAGATGCTTGATTATCCACTAAAATAATTAGAATTGGTAGTTTCTGCTTCTGTATCTCCTGTAGGTACACTTTTAATATTCAACACTAAAAATATTTCATTCTTGCTCTGTGATAAGATATTTGATGAAACACATATAAAATTTAAGATAATCTGAAAGATTGTCTTTTGTAAATGGTGTTACTGAAAGTGTCTCTGCTTCTAACATAGGAATAAATTTTTTCAAGTCCATGCGTTAAAACTGCATTCTGCAATTAACAGTAATAAAATTTTGAGCAACACTTTCTGCAGTCAAAGAGTTAAGTTGATGCAATATTTTTATATTAAATCTTTGATTGAAAATATAATTTTAATATAATTCTTTATATTAATTAATATTTTTATATTAAATCTTTGGTTGAAAACTACATAAAACAAATTTCAGAATGTATTTGCCTGCTGTTCTTACCTTTTATCTTTTACTTGTTTCAGTCATTAGACTGCAGCCATGCTGGGGTACTTCCTTGAAGAATTTTTAGTGGGGTGAATTGACCCCAGTATTTTTTTGCTTTTTTTCTTATTCTGTTGGTCTCTGTTGCTGAACCATGAAATTATGGAGACGTAAACACACCAACACCAGTTGTCAAGTGGTAGTGGGGACAAACAAAGATACACACATATATACAACAGGCTTCTTTCACTTTTTGTCTACCAAATCCACTCACAAGGCATTGGTCAACCTGAGGCTGTATGTAATAGAAGACACTTGCCTAAGGTGCTATGCAGTGGGACTGAACACAGAACCATGTAGTTGGGAAGCAAACTTCTTATCACTCAGCCATGTCTGCAGCTATGTTGTATCTTTTTGAACATGAAACAACCATGGCACTTTTTTTGGCCTCATTACAACTTCAGTTCAGCCTTTTATGAAAGAGCAAAGAATTGCTTCCCTCAGAAAACCATTATGACATTATACATCACATCCCATATATAGATCATGTTTGAGGAATAAGATAGACCTTGGGTTATAATTTTTTTTAACACTAATTCCTAAAATATATGCTGCAATTAAACTTTGTTTCATTTGAGTATTTTAGATGATGATAAATCTGTTTGATGATTTGTCGTTTACTTCTAAAGATATCAACCTGAAATTTTTTTAACACAGATCAACTCAACACGATGCATTTCCATGAAAGGAATGAAAGAATCTAATATTTCATGTTCTTAAGGAACCACAAGATTTAACTACATTTCTAGAAAATTGTTCATACAAATTAATTATTCATTATTATGGATTCCCCTTTTTCTTCTGAATTTCACTATTTATATTAGCTTTCTAAATTCATTGCATGGTGCCAGTTGTCTAAAGACTTGCAAAAGAAACCAGAATGTTTTTCTTTTTCTTTCTTTTATTATTTCTTTTTTTTTCTTCTTCTTTAGATGAATTAAAAGACATAGCTGTCAATGTATTCACATTTGATGAACGGCATCAGTTGCCATGCCAACTAGTTGATAATCCTTATACTAACTCTAATCCAGTTTCTTGTCATGGCATGTACACCATCCATAAACTCATACAATTGCAGATAACAGATAGCATAGATGAGTTAGTTTAGTTTTTTATAAGTGTCAATGCTACTGAAATGCAGTCCGACATTTAATTTAATGTTTCAACAACTGCTCTTCATTAGCTGGTAACTTGCATCTCAATTGTTGTTGTTGTTGCTATTGCTGCTGCTGCTGCTGAATCCCATATACAATTACTTACGTTTTTGTCTTTTTTTATAATAATATTCCTTAGCCAATCAAATTCAGTCTAACCTCTCTCTAAGCTGGACTCAGCATATGAATAGTTTGTATTTATCACTGTAAACTAACAAAACAATCATCACTTTACATAGTTTTCATTCTGGTTATTGCTCAGTCATTTGTTCCTTTTGTATCGAGAACCAACACAGCACAATGACAAAATCTCAAAAATCACTAGAATCAATTTGGAACCCTATTCTTCATCATCATCATCAGTATCGCTGTCACTATTCTACATTCACTTTCCATGATGACATGGGTTGAATCAGTCCTCTCACCAATAATTTTACAGAATGTACTGGTTGCCCTTTTCTTGGCATCCATGCTAGAGACGAAGATCGTCATATCTGGAGTATTTTCAGTTTCTGAAAAATGCTGCTTTTGCATTTATTTTTTTTCCATCTCTGAGCTGCTGCACACCCTCCACCCCATTCCACCCCACCCCACCACTCATTGAGTAATAGATTACATCAGCTGATTTATTCTTAAAGGGTTAATTTGCTGCAGGAATCTGGTTGTATTTGGTGCAACACTAAATTATCATAGAACTGATATGAAGTAGATTTGATTCACAATGGCATGACTAATTCAGATATCTCCCATCATCATCATCATCATCATCATCATCATCATCACCATCATCACTATCATCATCATTGTCATCACTGTCAAAATCGTTGCCATCATCATCATCATCATCATCATTATCATTGCCATAATCATCCTCTTCATTATTATCCTCATCACCATCGCCATCATCATCACCACAATCGTTGACATCATTGTTAGCGTCATTCTTGTTTTCAAGATTTAGCTGGGTCTGCTTTAAAGAACATCATCACACCTTCTAATCTCAAGTCATCATTTGACACCCATCATTGTACAATTTGGTTTCTCCTTTTCTTGTAATATCTTATACTGTATGTGCATTACCATGGAGGCGCAATGGCCCAGTGGTTAGGGCAGCGGACTCGCGGTCGTAGGATCGCAGTTTCGATTCCCAGACCGGGCGTTGTGAGTGTTTATTGAGCGAAAACACCTAAAGCTCCACGAGGCTCCGGCAGAGGATGGTGGTGATCCCTGCTGTACTCTTTCACCACAATTTTCTCTCACTCTTACTTCCTGTTTCTGTTGTACCTGTATTTCAAAGGGCCGGCCTTGTCACTCTCTGTGTCACACTGAATATCCCCGAGAACTACGTTAAGGGTACACGTGTCTGTGGAGTGCTCAGCCACTTACACGTTAATTTCATGAGCAGGCTGTTCCGTTGATTGGATCAAAACTTCTTCATCATGGACGGCAACACATTGACAATTAAAAGGCTGGCGCAAATTTTTTAGCTTGATGTAACAGAGAATTCCTAAACACCCGCTCCTTTAAATTTTAATCCCCTTCCAGCTCTTTTCACATTGTGGTTAATATAACCCGATTTCATTCGGGTCTACTGGGGCCACATTTTATAAGATGAGGAATTTTGTCCTAGAGGTCACGCCTTTCATTTGAGGAAAAAAATAGTTGTCATGCAAACTTGCCAGCAATTTTAACATAGGTGTACATATTTTCAGCTCAACCAAACATATAATGCACACATTATATATATGTATATATATGTGTGTGTGTGTGTGTGTGTGTGTGTGCACGCATTATATATACAAATGTATACAAATTATATATATATATGTATAAATTAAATTAGAGATAAAACCACTAATAGGCAAATCAAACAGTGAAAAACAAAAAACAAAAACATCAAAATAAAAATATAATATACAAAATATATAAAATATAAAATTGAAAAATTTAAATTGTTTAAATTTAAAATAAAAATTTATAATTTTTATAAAAATATATATAACTATCAAAAAGTATAAAAAAGTTTAATATACATAAATACAGATATATACACTTTGTATATATTATATATACATATTTATATATAGAACACACGCACACACACACACACACACACATATATAAATGAACCCAATAAATATCTGATTCATAAAATTTGTTCTCATGATTGTGTGGTGGTTGTGGCGATGATAATTCTCTCTATGAATGCAGACAGACGTAGAGAGAGGGAGAATGTGAAAGCGCTGTGGAAGGCGGGGAGGAAGAGGTGGAGATATAGAACGCCGTTTGATGAAGTTATAAAGAGAAAGTGAAGGGGAGTTAGACGCCGTTATCGACGATTGTGTGGTTATGGTGGCGATGATAATTCTCTCTATGAATGCAGACAGACGTAGAGAGAGAGAGAGAGAGAGAGAGAGTGTGTGTGAAAGCGGTGTGGAAGGCGGAGAGGAGGAGGGGGAGATATAGAACACCGTTTGACGAAGTTATAAAGAGAAAGTGAAGGGGAGTTAGAAGCCGTTATCGACGTTATATATAGAAAGTGATGGGAAGGGAGGAAATAGAATGAGTGACGGAGAAAGACAGATACATAAAAGAATGAGAGTGGACTCGTCAAAGTGCGTTTTTGGCCCTAGCAACGACACCTTTTAAGATAGGGATTTCTAACCTAGCCCACTGGCATCCTCACCTCATTTTACATGTCCCTGTGAATTTTGGAGTCAATCCGACGGGATCTAGTGGCCTTTAAACCGTTCCAGACAAACAAACAAACAAACTTTTCGCATTTCAGTTTTATAAATAGAGATATTGTTGTTGGCATCCTTTCTGTCTCGGGAGACAATGGAGTTGCGCATAGAGTAATCTAGTCCGGCTTTTATATTTCATGTCCTGATACATTTCCTGCTGTGTAGTCCTATCGCGGATCGTGTCGTTCGCGAGAAGAGACTCAATAGATCGCAGTGTGGTAGCTGCTCTACTAAGCATGTCACTCCGAACGGCAAGTCGGGTCGTATGCAAGCGATCCCTTTCGTCTCGATCTCTTCGAACTAGTCGGGGCGGGACGACGAGCAGGCGACGACGGCGCGGACGCCGCAGCTGCTGCCGCGTCCCCGAATGGCAATTCCGCCGGCGACTCTGCCGCTCGCCGCGCGAACACGACGGGCGGACAGCGAACGCGACGGGCGGACGGCGAACGCCGAGCTAAGGCATGCGCTTTGAGATTGAGACGCTTTTGGAAAACAACTCGGGTCCGGCTACGGTTCCGGCTTAGAGGCGTTCAGCCGTTATCGCTCAGAGGCAGCTTGGCACCACCGCTCTATCGAGCGAGCGCGCAAACCGTTACTCTGATCCCGCGGTTTCATATATATATGAAAAAGACAGAATCTCGACTTACAGATGATTCAGTTGTCATGGTTTTTTGCTCTAGCAGCCACAATGATGGTAATGATAGTTACCATTGTAGGTAGTTAGTTATAACAAATTGAGTCATGAAATGTCATCAGAGCAGGAAAAAATAAAATATAAGTAAAACGAAAAAGAAGTCAAAGCTATAAGAAAAAGCTGTAAGTTGGGATTCTGTCTTTTTGTAACTAATTAATAAATGATAATTGATGGAAACCAATTGTTATCAATTAATTGTATTTCCATCTCCTGTTTGCCTTTGAATATTGATAAACTCCAGTTTACTTTTGTCATTACCTATTATTTATGAGCATTAACACCAATGCTCATAGGTAATATACCAATATAGGTAATACACCAGTGGATTCATAGGATACTAGTTATCCCTTAGACCTCTAACTTAACCCCACCTATATATGCGAGCAGGCAGAAACGTTGGCACACCGGGCGAAATGCGTAGCCATATTTCATCTGTCCTTACGTTCCGAGTTCAAGTTCCGCCGAGGTCGACTTTGCCTTTCATCCTTTCGGGGTCGATATATTAAGTACCAGTTACGCACTGGGGTCGATGTAATCGACTTAATCTCTTTGTCTGTCCTTGTTTGTCCCCTCTGTGTTTGGCCCCTTGTGGGTAGTAAAGAAATATATATATGTGCGTATGTGTGTATACATGTATGTGTGTATATATGTATGTGTGTGTATACACACACGCACGCACGCACACACACACACACATAATACACACATATATATATTTGCGTATGAAGTGTGGCGTCCCATACAGGATAGTGCTACTGATGTTTATAGCCCCAGGAAGACATCTCCTCCAGCTAGCTAACGACACGCATTCTGTGTCCAATAAGTATTTGCGAGGGGAGGTCATCACTCCATCTCTAGCCCTATGTAATACACAGGGACTCGAGTTTGTGGGTAGTTACCCGTCCTCAGCGTGTGTTAATAACCAGCTACTGATAGAAGTTCATTCCGCTCGCAAATTACTATATATATTTTCTAGTGACTCACTGTCACTGATCTCGTAGAAGGGAGAGAATGTCATATCTCTGAGTAAGATTTAAACAGTAGCAGTATGGAACCATAACATATATTTGCCAATTAAGTTTGGCATCCTATACAGGACAGTGCTACTGATGTTTATAGCCCCAGGAAGACATGTTCCCCAGATGGAACGACACACATTCTGTGTCCGATTAGTATTTGTGAGGGGAGGTCATTGCTCCCATCTCTAGCCTTACGTGATACACATGGACTCAAGTTTTTGGGTGGTTACCCGTCCTCAGCATGTGTTAATCACCAGCTGAGCGAGATATAAACATTAGCAGCACGGAACTATAACATATATTTGCCAACTAAGTGTGCTATCCTATACAAGACAGTACTATTGCTGTTTATAGCCCAGGAAAACATTTCCTCCAGCTGGCTAATGACACACATTTTGTTGAACATTTTGTTGAGAGGAAAATAAGTTGAGATGAGATACTGAGGTAGACCACATCTCAGCTAAGCTTTCTGATTCGTTCATCCTATGATGTTTTGCCACCACCTGCAAATCTAGTGCAAAAAAACCATTGAAAGTACCAACTAGAGATTTCATTACTTTCGTGTGCTCAGGACAGCGGATCTGTTTCAAGAAGAAGAACAGCAAACTTCTTGTGAGCGATGAAAAGTGGAATGGCTATTGGGAGTGACTGCAGATTTACCAGGGTGCCAGAGACTCTTTCCCATCCCAGTTATGAAAAAACCAAACATTTTCATGTCATGTGAAGGAAAGAAAGTTGTGAATCTAGTCGAGTTGACGGTTCCTCGTGAAGATAATATGGACGCCGCTCGGGCTTGAAAGATTGATCGTTATGTAAACCTCCTACAGGAAAGTGAAAACGCAGGCTGGAAAGCAGAGACTTTTCCAATAAAAGTTGGATGTAGAGGGTTTGTTGGACACAGTGTCAGATGATTGTTGTTATCGTTAGGCCTAACTCATTGTAAAATAAATACCAACATGACCGATATCCAAACTACAGTGGAAAAGGCTAGCCACTGGATTTTGTTAAAAAGAGATGATGAGCAATGACTGGAAGAATGTTGAGCTTTATTTAATTACCAGCTGATCTAGCGAGTGAGGCCTCATATCAGTGAGGGGGGAGGGGCTGGTACGCACTGATGCCATTGAGAGGTAAGCTCCAAAATGGCGCACCTTCTCTCCTTGTGACCCCATACATTTGCTGGCTTCCGGTATGTGGAGTTCTCGACTGGTAGCACTCGCATGTTCAAGTTGTTTGCAAAACATGGCACTTAATAGTGAGACTCGAGTTCAGGATTAACTAATTAATTTTCATGTTCATTCTAGTGTTATAATAGCATGCCTCATGAATTCTCTTTTGTGTGGTTTGGGTTTTAACTGGCTTTTTTAGCATGTAAGAAGTCCTGTCAATGGTCTCCTCTTTGTGTATAAAAATATTTTATACACTCTTATATTTATAAATAAATATATATATATATATATATATATATGGTTAGATGGATTGATAGATAGATAGATAGATAGATAGATAGATAGATAGATAGATAGATAGATAGATAGATAGATAGATATAAGCACATATATGTATATATTCTTGCATAAATATTGCCAAGTATGAAAATGGATGTAAAATGATGATACATTTATGCATATACACTTAGTATGTATACCTACCTACGTGTGTGTGTGTATATGTGTATGTGTATGTATTTAAATATGCACATGCATATATGCATATATATATACAAATACATACATACAAACATGCACACACATATAATACCCATGCATACACACAAACACATATATTCACACATTCACACACACGCATGTGCACATAGACCTAAATTTTCTTTTTCCCCTCCATTACACATTTGTATATTTTCGCAATCCATAGAAAATGTCAAATTAACCTGTTAATCTCAACTAATCATGCCTTAAGTGACATCTTTACTTATTCTTAGCTATTGATTTATATCTTCCCATCCATCATAAGAGATTATTCTATTTCAGATACGATCCGCTAATCATATTAATCTTACAGATATCTACTCAGCTGTGGAATCCTGCTGTTCCAATATTTTTGTTATGATATTTACGTTTCTTTCATTGTTTTCTTTTTCATTAATTTCGTTTTATACATACATCAGGTATTAGACATATTTCAGGTTATCATCTTCTATTGCATAAATCTATTATTTTCCCCCTTTTTACTTCTTTTCCATAAATAATACTTTGTTGGTCTTTGTGTGTTGTTTTCGTTTCTTTTTATATTTATCATATTTGCTTCTATTTGTCTATCTTAAATTTTTAGTTTGTTTTGCTTTGTCGTGTTTATTTTAATATTTTCATATTTCCTGTATTTATTGAAATTTTACAAAAATAAAATAATGATAATAATAACACTTATATTCTACTCTGATATAGGTATAAGACCTGAAATTTTGCAGAAAGGGGCTAGTCAATAACTTTTCCTTTTATTTTTTTGGAGTTGATAAAATAACGCTATTAGTCAAGTACTTGAGCCAACATATACAGCTGTTTCTTGCGCCAAATTTCTGGTCGTGTGCTTATATTAGAAACAGGTTAAACGGGTAAAGACCCCCTTCGCTCATGAATGACCATGGGATGCACCTAGAAAGTTCCCCTCTGATGTACAAGTCTGGGTAAGGTTGTTTATGGAAGACCAGCAGTCGCCCATGCATACCAGCCACCCCTCTTCATGCCACTGATGTTATCAAAGGGAAAGGTAAAGGCCGATACAGCTTGGCACCAGTGATGTCGCAACTCGTTTCTACAGCTGAGTTAACTGGAGCAACGTGAAATAAAGTGTCTTGCTCAAGAGCACAACACGCAGCCCGGTTCAGGAATCGAACTCACTACTTTCTGCTACAAGATGCGGTGAACTCGTAATTGAGTGCATCTTGTAGCACAGACGAACAACTTCCACTTGCCTAAGTTTTCTTCAAAACATTTTGCTACGACGAGGATGGAACAAAAAAACCATGTTGCAGGAGTTCTCCTTTGGAATGCAGAAGAAATTTAGAAACAAAAAAAGCCATTCCAACATGAATCGCGCGTGCTGCAGCGGAACAGCACATAATACGTCAAATAGCAACACACTCAATCGCACTACTACCACACTATCACAACAGCAAGAACAACAACGCCGACTACGGCTAAACCAGGAGCACGCATAGGACAAAAGCAACAACAGGAAACAGTAACACTATACTCTTTTACTTGTTTCAGTCATTTGACTGTGGCCATGCTGGAACATCGCCTTTAGTCGAGCAAAAAGATCCCAGGACTTATTCTTTGTAAGCCTAGTACTTATTCTATCGGTCTCTTTTTGCCGAACCGCTAAGTTACGGGGACGTAAACACACCACCATCAGAAAGAACTGTAAGCTAATGAACTACATAAGATAATCGTCTACTCCTTTGTCACTTTATTTTCTTATATATATATATATGTGTGTGTGTGTGTGTGTGTGTGTGTGTGGTGTGTGTGTGTGTGTGTGTGTGTGTGTGTGTGCGTGTGTGTGTGTATTATTAGTCACTAGAGCTTCTTTTACTTTATATATATATATAGAGAGAGAGAGAGAGAGAGAGAGAGTCTATAAGCGACCAACGATGTGGTTTTTCAGAGTATTCCATGCTGCATTAAATTTTACCTCCGTGAAATTGTGACCCCTATATTTTACATATAAAATAAGTTTTTTTTACTATAAGGGTATTGTTTTCTAGATATGAAATTGTGACCATGTAAATATTAAAATGTAATTTTTTTTCTGTTTATGGGGAAATGGAAAAATAAGAGTGAATATTTATTTTACAAGTGCTGTGTATTAAGTCTATGATACTGTGCATAAAATAAATAAAATGCTTTAGGTAATCATCGTATTCTAAGGTCCTTCACCTTTCAATGAATGGCAGATGAGCAGATGATACAGACACAACACAGGCTACACTTTCAGGATTTTTGGATAAAGTTTTCAGGAATAACCCAATAGGTTTACTATTAATTCCGTGAAAAATTCACGGGTCACGCTAGTAACAATTATTATAATTATTAAGGCGGTGAGCTAGCAGAATCTTTATCACGCTGGACGAAATGTTTAGCGGTATTTCGCCCGTCGCTACGTTCTGAGTTCAAATTCTGCCGACTCTGCCTTTAATCCTTTCGGGGTCGATAAATTAAGTACCAGTGAAACACTGGGGTCGATATAATCAACTAGTCCCCACCCCACAAATTTGAGGTCGTGTGCCTCCAGGAGAAAGGATTATTATTATTATTATTATTATTATTATTATATTATTATTATTATTATTATTATTATTATTATTATTATTATTATTATTATTATTATCTGTTATTGTTGTTATTATTATTATTATATTATTATTATTATATTATTATTATTATTATTATTTTTATTATTATTATTTTTATTATTATTATTATTATTATTGTTGTTGTTGTTGTTGTTGTTGTTGTTGTTGTTGTTATTATTATTATTATTATTATTATTATTATTAGTAGTAGTAGTAGTAGTAGTAGTAGTAGCAATATTGAATTTTATAATGATAATACAATTATTCAAATTTTAAAATTATTTACGGTTACTGTACTTTCTTCATCATTATTATCATTGAATAAATCATCATCGTCATCATCACCATCATCATCATCATCATCTATTCTTCAGGCAATTACACTGCTATATTATTGTAAAAATTTCTTCTACATAATTTCATTTTGACAGAGTAACCATAATTGTTATTTCCAATATTTTTTTTTTTAACAGACATTTGAAAACGTGAATATATCGCAAGAAGAACACTCTTATGCATACATGTGTGTGTGTGTATTTGGGTGTATGTGTGTGTGTATGTATAAATATGTGTGAGGGTGTCTCTTTGAATGTCTATGTATCTGATGTACCAGCTGTGTGCATGTAAGAATACTTGACTGTGTAAACTTATTTGTATACTAACAGACACGAACTCATACATACGCATATATGTTTGTGCAAGTATATACATGTATGTGTGTATGTATATGCGTGGGATTTATATGCATTAAATGTGCAGTGAGTACTGAAACTAATGTGCATGTGTGTGCACACATGCGTACATATGTGCAATTTAGATATATACGTGTGTATGTGGTCTGAGCTGTGTATGTGCGCATGCATGTGTGCATATGTCTATGTAATATGTGTAAATATTATGTTTATTGTATGTGTAAGATATACGGTGTGGTGTGTATGTGTTTGCTAAATATTTATGTATATGTATATGTGTTTGTATATATGTACAATCTCATGTGATGCCATGTCTGACTGTGTATGCGTTTGTATATCCTTCTGCATCGTTTGTATTTTTTATGTAATTTTCTAAACTTTGTTTTGTAACATCAAAATGCTTCCAGCAAAATGGTCAAAGAGTGGAATAAATAAAAAGTCTGATGAGCATTTCTTTTTTTTTTTTTTAACTTACCTTCTAAATTTTCATAGATGCTTGTATTTAAATTTTGTTTTATGTTTATTACTGTTTCCTTCCTAGCTATTGTTCATTGTCAGTGTAGATTGGAAGATTCTGCAAATTTACAGATTCCTACATCAGGTATTTGGTATTTGGTATTAATATTTGGTATTAATATTTGGTATTAAATTATTGGTTCTTTAAGTGTTTTGTTTCACTGCTATCCTGTATTGCCGAATACGCCAGATTTTCTTTAGTCAACCATTAAATATATCGATGGACATAAACCAATCACAATTCAAGGACTGAATTTTTTTCTTACTGAAAATGGTACGACTGTTCCTGGCATTTCTGACCATGAAAATATTGTATATACATATTTCGTTTTTGAATTTGGTTTGGAAGATTCTTTATATGAGTTCGTGTGTTGAAGCATATTCTATTGTATCTGAGGAGAGTCATTTTCTTTTTGTGCCTTATTATGTAACACACTTACCGGTAAAATTTCCACTTTTTTCTTATTTTTATTTTCCTAAAATTTTCGTTGCGGCTTGCAACCTTTCCAATAATAAGGCACAAAAATAAAATGACTCTCCTTAGACACAATAGAATTGCGTATACAGACTAGTTGTTTACATTCATGGATACATACGATGCTGGTTTATAAATCTCTATTTGATAGCAGAATATAGTATTTGTTAGATAATGTATTTTGCAAAGCTAGATAATTTTAACACTGATATTCCAACGTTAGAGTAGACAAGTATTATTTTACAGCTAACTAAACGGCTCTTCTTGGTTCTAATCCAAATTAGTAGACTTCAAACGCGCGTCTAACGCGTCTTTCAGCACCTGATGAGTTCTTTCAAAAGTCCTTTCTCTTTTTCCAACTTATTGACGGTTCTGCTCCTTCTCTTCATATCCTGATTTCATTGTCGCCAAAGATACTTCTTTTCAAGACCTCAATTTTGCAAACGTACGCTACCTCTTCTATTGCCACCAATGAGCATTGCCCTAAATTCCTCATGTACTTATTATTTTTTTGTAGCACACCCAGCTTTCTCTCCACATAACCTTGCCGACTCAACTCCAGAACACTCCTCAACATTCTTTTTGTTTATTGTCAACCATCAGATAGGCATAATTCATTATCTCTTTTAAAAGACGATGTTCTCCAATGCAGTGTCTGAAACCGGAACATGACCTCACACTGTCTTAATTCAGTACACACACACACTCACACTCTCTCTCTCTCACGCACACACACATACACACAACACATAACATATTTCTGTGCAATTTTTGCTCACAAGTCAATGCTCAACTTGAGGCTATGGTAAAATCAAGGTACAATCAAATGAAATCGAACCTGGAACTATTCGGTTGCGAAGTTAACTTGTTAATCACACAGCCATGCCTGCAGGTTTATGTATGTGTTGCCTGTATGCTGTATGTATGTAGCGTTGTTCATATTTATGTCTTATCTATGCATGCTTCTATGTCTGCGGACATCTGTAGAGAACAATTTTAATTAAGGATATATCAATGCAGACAATAAATACTGTTAATTCAGTTTCTGTATTAAGAATATTTCATAAATTATTTATCTCAGATTGTCTAGAGTTATTAGTCACTTAAGAATATTTAGTATCTCATCGCTAGACTTTCAAGTGTCAACGATTAATATGATTATATTTTATAATATAACAAATATTAATATTGAAATACATAGTAAGAGCGGCGAGTTGTTTGGAATGGTGGAATACAGAGCTGGATGCCATATATTATATAGTTTCATTTCTTGTATATTTCAACTTCCGTTGGTATTGTCTTGTATTTTATTTGAATGCCCATAAAAATACTTATTAAGGATATATATTATGAAACAGAGGGTTTGAATCCGCCAGCTATATTCTACTCCTACCGTTTATCTTATTTTACAAATCTGTGGTCTCGTACCTATGTGAAAAAGTTATTATTTGTTTATTTGATGACTGGGTCTTTGAGTTTTCAGAAACGATATGTCAACTTACACTTCATCGTATTCGGAAGTAGGGGTTGGTAAAATAAATACCAGTAGCGCACTGGAGGCTAATCAGTTGACTGTACGTATCACCTACTGAACTGCGATTTATACCATTGTAAAATTTCCCCTACTTACAATCATTAACATTCTTCATCGGTGTAATCAGCATCAGGTAGAACCGATATAGCAATAAATTAAATATTGTAAGGGTATTTCAATTATTATTTGTTTCAAATAAAAATTCAAAGTGTAACCCTCTTGAGTCGGTATTTGATTTAGCGAATTCTGCACCATACCTGTGCCAATGTAAGAAATCATCGTGAGTTGGCAGAAAAGTCGGACAAAATGCTTTGCAGTATTTCTTCCAGCTATTTGCGTTCTAAGTTCAAATCGCCCCAACGTCAACATTGCCTTTTATCCTTTTCGGGATCGCTAAAATAAAGTACCAGTAAAGTAGAGGAGTTGATGGTATCGACTAGTCTCTTCCTTAAAAATTGCTGTTCTTGTACCTAAATCAAAAACCATTAACCTGGATTAACCTAGCTGAGTATTTTGTGTGTGTGTGTGTGTATGTGTGTGTGTGTGTGTGTGTGTGTGTGTGCATGTGTGTGTGTGTGTGTTTATTTTTATACATAATGATATGCATATATCTTATAATGCCCCACATTTGTGTATATTCATAAGTCCAAAATAATATATTATAAAATACCCACGCTTGAAGAGAAGAAATATTTATAGAAACAAAGCCCACAAACACAACCTCTTCCGCAAAAGAAACAAAGGCTAAATTTTCTAAATAGTAATCAGATAACATCTAGAACAATTAACTCATAGCGAGAAATCTACTTCCCAACTAACCTTTACATCTACATACATCCTTTCGTGAACACTAAAGCGAAAGATAAACAAATTTCTACACTAACTACACATGACCTACATCTGACGCACCTAAATCAACACACCTAATCACAGAATCTTACATGCTTGATCGATAACCTCCACCTTCCCAAAGCATACTGGTTAAACCCCTAACGAGGAAATCTGCTGACCAACTAACCTTCCCACCTGTTTACATTCGTTTGTGAACCCTAAAAACTACATGACCTAAAAGCTGATATACTTAAACATACCTATTCACACAGGTTTAATTGAATACCGTGAACTATAACTTCTTCATTCCCCAAACAAAACATTTAATTTTCCATTTACGTCTAAACCTAGTGAGACATCTGCAAAGCGACTGATATTCTCACCCGTTTACGTTCTTTTGTGAACCCCTAAAAGAACAACTTCAAGACTGACTTGTCACATCTAAACAGACGCACCTAATAACAGAGTCCTATATGCATGGCTGAACAACAAAACAACTCCAAGTTTAATCAATAACATCTTCCATCACAACTTACCCAACAACTTAATCATTCAACACAGATCCACTTACCCTCCAGAAAATTTTAACTGAGCAGAGACTATATAAAGCCTAAATGAACTCGAATGCATCACAGTTCGAAGATAGATTAGCAGACTGAAACTTCGAAGTCCCTGCACTTTTATTTAGGTTGATAGCCTCTTAGGTAGCATTTTGAGTGTTGGGCTGAGTGCATCACTTATCACAGGAACAAATGTTATCATTGTCTTCCACAATCACGTCATCTCTCTGGTGACTTTCTGATATTTCTCAATTTTCTCAATTCCTTCGGTATCCAATCTATTATCATATGGTATTGCGATGTCTATGACGTTACACTGTTTCTATTTTCCTCTACAACTATATCTTATTTTCTTGCATCAATAGTATGGTTAGTCTTTACAGGAAAATCCAATAAAATCCTATAACTGTTATTCTCTACAAAGCCTATAGTCATGATTATACCACTTCATGCGCTTATACTATTGTTTTTGCGAGCTTATTGCTTTCATTTAAGAGATAGTTAATACTTGCGTCGTTTTTAGCACAGATCATGCGTTTGCTCTCTGTCTGAGTTCGGTCAATATTTGCCTCCAAATTCGTTCTAATGGCTTGTTCTTGAATGGCTACAATTAGCGATTCGGTTTCTCGTTTCAGGTTTTCATCTGCCAGCCGCAACCACCATTCTTTTCAAACATCCTTGGCTGATTGTATGAACTGGCCATATAATTCCTACTTTCCGCCTCTTTGTCCTCTCATTCTTCCTTCTGTTCTTGAAGTCTCCTACTGTTTCAGTAAATTTCTGTGTATTTCTAGCCGCCGATAATAGTCTTTCTTCATTATGTACAACGTGATTTTACAAATCTAATATCTCAGTACTGATGATGTCTTCTGCGTTTAACAGACCTCTACCTTCCTCCTTTCTTGGTAGTGAGAGCCTACGGATACTACATCTGGGGTAGTGCACATTATGCATTGCCAGCCGTTTCGTATTTCTGTCTAATTCTTCCTTTTACAAAGGAAGCATAGTATCTTAATTTGGTATAGATTGCGTATTCATTCCTTCGATAGTGTTCTCTCCTTCCCAGTACTTCTCTAGTACTCTTTGGAGATTTTTCTCTCTCATTTCTTTTTCCATTATCTTATCATCTCCTAGGTACTTGTACTTTTCATAATTTCTTAGAGATTTAATGATGTCATCTTGTGGTAATTTTATACCAACATAGCTTATGCTTCAGCCTCACTTCATAATTAACACTGCACTTTTATCCAAACTGCATTCGAAATATCCTTACCGAATGCTCTTTACGTTTGGATAAGAGATTTCTTTTTTTTTTTTTTTTCATTTACGTATGCAGTTTGAAGTCATCCATAAATAACAAGAGATATGTTTTTACTCTGGTTTTGATAAGCTCTGTAACAGACATGAGTGGAGGCGCAATGGCCTAGTGGTTAGGGCAGCGGACTCGCGGTCGTAGGATCGCGGTTTCGATTCCCAGACCGGGCATTGTGAGTGTTTATTGAACGAAAACACCTAAAGCTTCACAAGGCTCCTGCAGGGGGGGGGGTGATCCCTGCTGTACTCTTTCACCACAACATTCTCTCACTCTTTCTTCCTGTTTCTGTTGTACCTGTATTTCAAAGGGCCAGCCTTGTCACACTCTGTGTCACGCTGAATCTCCTCGAGAACTACGTTAAGGGTACACGTGTCTGTAGAATGCTCAGCCACTTGCACGTTAATCCCACGAGCAAGCTGTTCCGTTGATCGTATCAGCTGGGACCCTCATCGTCGTAACCGACGGAGTGCTCCTACTAACAGACATGAATTTTCTCAGTATGCTTGTCAGAGGGATTAACGTAATGACAAAAAGTAATGAAGAAAGCGATTTTCCCTGGAAAATCGAGGGATCTCTGTATATTTTCACATTTTCAAAAGATTCATTTGCACCTGTTCGTTCTCATTGACTTTTTTCAAAAAGCATTATTTCCTTCTCATTGACCTCAATTGTCCTCTGACTCCCCAAAAACCAATAGTGTGGAACATTAACGTAAGCGTTCTTTTAGTCTACCCAGCCAAGAACTAAGTTCTCTTTTCCTATTAGTGCTTCACTTGATACCATATCTTCTTTATATATAAAACTGTAGTTGTGTGAGTGTCTGTCCCCTTCGATTTAGATTCCTAACTACTCCCACATTTTGCGGTGCAGTTTAAACAAATTCGGGTATCTTATAGTCGTGATTCATATCGAGCCCCGTCTGGCTATTAGCGCGCGTCTACGATGAGTCTACGATTTTAAAAATAACTTAACATTATTTTTGATTCCATTTTAATGCATATTTTTTCGTGTGTCGATGGCGGCGGAGTTGGCGTCCATGGTCACAGCTGCACCTGTTTGCTTCTCCCCCTTCCCTCCCTCGTGAAGCTGTGGGGAAGGGAGTGTAAGGAAATCAACGTCGTAATGCGTTGTCAAGGAGACCAGCGTTCTTTTAGAACAACGACTTCATGGCCTTGAAGACACCAAAACAGAAATGGCTAAGAAAGCCCGAATTGGCATCTATAAGGGAAGTAACTCTCTAAAAATGCTTATATAGTTATTTCCCTTACAAACCCGAGCAACGCCGGGCGATACTGCTAGTTATCGATATATTTAACAGTAACAGACTAGCAGTTTCCTTTGATTTCTTTCTTCGTCCCTTTTGCTCCTCTAGTAATAGATTTTCCTCCTGAAATCAGAGACCGGTTAGTAATTTCTAGAGCAAGGATAAGCAAGTAACAGATCTATCGTTACTGACGTCTCCTCCCGTTTCTTTGTTTTGCATTAGCACTCATCTTTATTTTGTCATTCATGCTGGCGTCGTGCTATTTTCTATTCGGTCGATAAGAAGTTGATGTATATAGCTGTGAATGCTCGAGAGATTCTTAAGCTAGAATCCCTGAACTCCATCTGATCCAGAGGCTTTCCAATTTGGTATTTTCTTAGGCATCTCTTTCACTCCCTCGTCTGTAATATTTATATACTCTCCTTTTCATTTTCACATCAGTAATATTTACATTCCCATCATCATCATCATCGTCGTCGTCGTTGTCGTCGTCATCATCATCGTCATCAGCATTGTCATCATCGTCGTCGTCGTCGTCGTCGTCGTCGTCGTTGTTGATTATTATCCGACATATTTCTTGGCGGCGAGCTGGCAGAATCCTTAGCACGCCGGGTAAAATGCTTAGCAGTTATGTGCTACGTGCCTATAATAGAAGGGATTATTATTATTATTATCATCATCATCATCATTATTATTATTATTATTATTATTATTATTATTATTATTATTATTATTATTATTATTATTATTAATATTATTATTATTATTGTCCTTAGCACGCCGAGTGAAATGCTTAGCGGTATTTCGTCTGCCATTGCTTTCTGAGTTCAAATTTTGCCGAGGTCCACTTTGCCTTTCATCATTCCGGGGTCGATTAAATAAGTACCAGTTACGCACTGGGGTCGATATAATTGACTTAATCCGTCTGTCTGTCCTTATTTGTCTCCTCTATGTTTAGCCCCTTGTAGGCAGTAAAGAAATAGGTATTTCGTCTGGCATTACGTTCTGAATTCAAATTCCACCGAAGTCCACTTTGCCTTTTATCCTTTCGGGGTCGATAAAATACGTATCAGTTGAACAATGAGGTCGATGTAATCGACTCACCCTCTCCCCCCAAATTGCTGCCCTTGTGGTAAAATGTGAAGCCATTATTATTATTACTATTATTATTATTATTATTATTATTATTATTATTATTATTATTATTATTATTATTATTGAGTGAGAGAGCAGTTCATGCCATCAAAGTGACATGGGGTAAAATATACGAAGCCCAATATACCCATCATGACTACCCGTCTGATAAAGGTACACCAGGCACATGCATCACAACCATATGTGCGCGACATGGTGATCTCATATCAAGATAAACAGCACATGACCTTGCAGGTGGGGCCCAGTTAGAATTTTCTTCAGGTTGAGTAGCCCATCCCGCTCAAACGGTCCCTGAATAAGGGTTGTTTAAGGATGTTGAAAGAACCACCCATGTTTCCAGAGGTGAACTATTCAAACCCCAAAGAATCCCTCTCAACACATGGCTATGATGCTCCCCCACTACTTCTGCTCGTGATCAGAGATGCACATATCGTCAGCCACTAAGGGACATGCTCAACTGGTTAAGGTCAAACAACTGACAAGCAAATCTGTGGTATTGAGCAGAATATTTGCTGTAGCCCATCTTTTATACCAAGACAAAACAATGTACATGATAACACTTCCAATCAGTTAAGATCAGAAGCCATGAGAGCTACTGCCTGGTACTGCATCAGGGCATTTATTATTATTATTATTATTATTATTATTATTATTATTATTATTATTATATTATTATTATTATTATCCGGCACATTTTATATACTCCACCACTCCATTTAATCTCCTTATGATAAGTGGAAAAAAAAAAGGAATTTACAGATATTTTACCCGGATTTCTGTCTTTATTTGCTTTACAATAAATATTAAATATGTTTTAAAGCGTGAAAAAGTTGAGTGCTCAATAATAATGATAATAATGATGACGCTAAATATCTATAGTAATAAGAATAATGATGACGTTTGTAAATATTGATAATAGTAAAGAAGATGACAATGATGATAATTGTGATGATGATAACTGTAAATTTTACTAACAGGAGGAGCAGGAAGGGAAGGAGAAAAAGAAGAGGAAGAAGAAAGAAGATAAAGAAGAAGGGAAAAAAGAAGAAAAAGAAAAGAAGAAGACGAAAAGAAGAAGAGGAAAAGAAGAAAAATAGAAATAAGAGAAAAGCAAAAAAAAAAAAAACGAAAAAGAAAAAGGAAAAGAAAAAAGGAAAAAGAAGATAAAGAAGCAAAGAAGAAGAGAAAAAAGGAGAAGAAAAAGAAGAAAAATAGGAAAAAGAAGAATGGAAGAAACGAAGAAAAAGGAAAAAAGAAAAAAAAGAGAAAAAAGGAGAAGAAGAGGAAAAGAAGAAGAGGGAAAGAAGAAGAAAAAGAAAAACAGAAAAAGAAATGTAGTAGTAGTAGTAGTAGTTGAAAAAGAAGTGAAAGAGGAAGAAGAAAAAGAAGAAGAAGAATTGCCATCGTCATACCATTTACAATGATGGTGATTATGAATAATGAGGAGAAAGAGGAGAAAGAGGTAGAAGAGGAGGAGGAGGAAGAGGAGGTGGAGGAAATTAATGAAGACAAGAAAGAGAAAGATTAGTCGTAATGTGGGTGATGATGATGATGCAACGATAATGATGTTAGCGATGAAGGGGAGGTGAAGATAATGACAATGATAATTACGATAAAAGAATGCGAGGAAGGTGATGATGAGGACAAAATGGAAGGAGAGTAAGAGCGCGATTACGGCAATGATGACGATGACGATGTCAACGATGATTATGATGACGAAAATGACGACGATGATCATGATGGTAGTTGCAATGATGGCGATGAGGATGAGAAGAAAAAGTAGTAGTAGTAGTAGTAGTAGTAGTAGTAGAAGTAGTAGTAGTAGTAGTAGTAGTAGTAGTAGTAGTATTAGTAGTAGTAGTAGTAGTAGTAGTTGGAGTAGTAGTAGTAGTAGTAGTAGTAGTAGCAGCAGCAGCGGCAGTAGTAGTATAGTAGTAGTAGAAGTAGTAGTAGCAGTAGTAGTAGTAGTAGTAGTAGTAGTAGTGGAAGAAGACGGCAAAGAAGAAGCAGCAATAAAATTTTTATGAATATCATTTCTTATTCAATAGATAAATGTAAATAATATTTAACCTCAGTTAGAAATAACAAAACCAACCAAAAACAACAACAAAAAAATTGCAGCAAAATGACAACAAAAACAAAAACAACAACAACAAATACGATCACTAAAAGTGTATTAGCAGAAATAAATATAATCCGCACAATAATAACGACAACAACAATAACAATAACAGTAGTAGTAGTAGTAGTAATAATAATAATAATATAATAATAATAATAATAATAATATAATAATAATATAATAATAATAATGATAATAATGATAATAATAATAATAATAATAATAATAATAATAACAACAGCAATAATAATAATAATGATAATAATAACAACAACAACAGCAATAATAATAATAATGATAATGATAATAATAATAATAATAATAATAAAAATAATAATAATAATAATAATAATAATAACAACAGCAATAATAATAATAATGATCATGATAATAATGATAATAATAATAATAATAATAATAAAATAATAATAATAAGAGAGAAGAAGAAGAAGAAGAAGAAGAAGAAGAAGAAGAAGAAGAAAATGATGATGATGATGATAAGTGAACAAACAAATATAATTTTAAAAAAACGACAATAACCAGATGGATGGTTTTAAATGTCAAATCAATCTATATGCACGACTAATCACAACTTACTTTGACATATTTTTACTTATTTCATGCAATTGATTATTATTCCACCTACCTTGACAGTAAAATCGATCTTGTGTAACAGTTCAATAAATACAAAAAAAAAGAGGAGAGAAATTAAAAACTAATGGAAAAATAAAACGTTACTCGATTCTGAAGTATGTGAGTTGGGTGTGAGGAGAGGTGGTTATGGTATAAAGAATATGACGTAAACATATTTTTATGAAGGAAACTAAAAAAAAAAAAATATATACATATATCAATAAATTAGAATTAAAATTGGAGGAGTAAGGAGGCATGAGTAAATATGTATACATATATATATATACATATACATATATATATATATATATATACATATATATATATACATATATATATATACATATACATATATATATATACATACACACATATATATATATATTTAAAGAACAGTAACAAAATGAAAATAAAAGCGATGTAAAATGATGAGGAGAAGGGGAAGGAAGAGGAGAAGGAGGGAGATAAGAATAACAAAAATAATAACGATAATAAAAATCATTTCTTTATTTGCTCTAAGAGCAACATAAATTCCAAAACGTTTAAATTCACAAGAAAGAAAAAAATATATATTTATGAGGTGTATATAAATAATCAATGGGTAAAATATGTAATAAAAGTATACACAACAAAGTTAGCATGTATACACACACATACACACATACACATACACATACACATACATAATTGTCTGTGAGTGTATTTGTGTTTCTGAGGAACAGCATTTTAAACATAGATAAAAATAACATAATTGTTCTAGTTTCATCATTGTTAGCAATTTTATTTTTTTTTACCAAATTTTTGTATGAGTTTTTTGCAGTTTGTTTTGGAACAGTAAAGTTACCAAACACATCATTAAATTTTCTAGACCCTCACCGCATCACCTGAATGAAGGACGTTTACTGTCTTTTTACAGTTAGGTAAAAAGCCTATGCAATTGACGAAGACATTGCCGTCAGATTCTGAAATTTTAATTCTTAGATTTTTACGTCGTCGGTTACTTACTTTTGTGTTTGTTACTCGTGTACTTTATCTGTGTGTATATTTCAGCAATGTTCTGAGTTCTGGGTATTATAGGAGCACTCCGTCGGTTTCGACGATGAGGGTCCCAGCTGATACGATCAACGGAACAGCTTGCTCGTGATATTAACGTGTAAGTGGCTGAGCACTCCACAGACACGTGTACCCTTAACGTAGTTCTCGGAGATATTCAGCGTGACACAGAGAGTGACAAGGTTGGCCCTTTGAAATACAGGTACAACAGAAACAGGAAGTAAGAGAAAGTTGTGGTGAAAGAGTACAGCAGGGATCACCACCATCCCTGCCGGAGCCTCGTGGAGCTTTAGGTGTTTTCGCTCAATAAACACTCACAATGCCCGGTCTGGGAATCGAAACCACGATCCTCCGACCGCGAGTCCGCTGCCCTAACCACTGGGCCATTGCGCCTCCACTCTCTGGGTATTACTTCCAGCATTAATCACCAATTTTCGTTGTGAATTCTCTATAGGATATATTGTGTTGTCCACTAATGTTTTCCTATGTAGTTTTGTTTGTTTGGCGTTGTGTGTCGTTGTGCAATGCAATGTTACTTGTAAATGCATGGTGAGCTGACAGGAAATTTTCGCACCTGTATAGACAATATAATTGGTGGAAATCGTGATATTTACAACTTTCATGCATGGATCAAATATGTAAACCACATTGGTCAGTTGTAGCTTGCTTCTGGGTTGCTGGGTTTATTATTGATACAAAGGATTTAAATTTTAATATTTTTGTAGTATATTATGTATCAGTTAAGCAATTGATTTAGTAATGCACTTTATGTGGGGTTTGTTTATTTTTAATGGATGATTTTCTGCTATACTGATTATGATATATTTGTCTGTATTATTGTTCTATGTCTTAGTCTGTTACATTAAACATTCATTGTTGGTACTCATTGTTGATGAGTCTTTGTTTTATTCTACAGATTGTTTTTCATAGAACTTCGTTTATAGAGAAGAATTGTAATGTTTTCATAAATTTGACATTTTGCATCTCCGTGAATATTCACTGTATTCACATAAGCGCAGGCATATATTTGTGCCATTGTTTTAGAGATATGCGATGTATCTAATATTTTCTATCTGAATGTTTTTGTCTAGAAATAGACGCTATAGAGCTAGGAGTTTTAATTTGTATTGTTCTGTATATTGACTTTTAATACAAATTTGTTTTTCTAGGCTTTTTTTTAATTTCTCAGGGTCTTTTATTGTGTCAGTTACAATGATCATATCGTCCACATACGCAGGTGTATAATATATGTTCATGCCTTGCTACTGTTTCAATGTATTAATATCTATAGTGGTTTCAAGTCGGCGAGCTGGCAGAAACGTTAGCACGGCCGGGCGAAATGCGTAGTCGTATTTCGTCTGCCGTTACGTTCTGAGTTCAAATTTCGCCGAGGTCCTTTCGGGGTCGATAAATTAAGTACCAATTATGCACTGGGGTCGATGTAATCGACTTAATCCGTTTGCCTGTCCTAGTTTGTCCCCTCTGTGTTTAGCCCCTTGTGGGTAGTAAAGAAATAGGTATTTCGCCTGTTCAAATTCCGCCGAGGTCGCTTTTGTCTTCCATCCTTTCAGGGTCGATAAATTAAATACCAGTTGCCCATTGGAGTCCATCTAATCAACTATCCCCCCCCAAAAATTTCGGGCCTTGTGTCTAGAGTAGTAAAGAATATCTATAGTGGTTTCATAAGGTGACAAGCTGGCAAAATTTTGGTGCGTCAGGTAAAATGCTTAGCGGTATTTCGTCCGTCTTTACGCTCTGAGTTCAAATCCTATCGAGGTCCACTTTGTCTTTCATCCTTTCGGGATCGATAAAATAAACATATCTTATCCCTCCTCCGAAATTGCTGGCCTTGTACCGATATTTGAAGCAAATATCTATAGTGGTCTCATAAAACACTGCGAAAGTAGACCATAAGTGAGAAACCAAGGCTTCTCCATATATTTTTATATGACTTGCCTGTGGAACCTGCAAAATAGGCAACAGCTTTAGCTTAGACTAGAAATTGTGTTCACCAACGCTCCAGCAGCAGAGACAATAGAAACTCTTTTACTCTTTTACTTGTTTCAGTCATTTGACTGCGGCCATGCTGGAGCACCGCCTTTAGTCGAGCAAATCGACCCCGGGACTTACTCTTTGTAAGCCCAGTACTTATTCTATCGGACTCTTTTTGCCGAACTGCTAAGTAACGAGGACATAAACACACCAGCATCGGTTGTCAAGCAATGCTAGGGGGACAAACACAGGCACATAAACACACACACATACATATATATGACAGGCTTCTTTCAGTTTCCGTCTACCATATCCACTCACAAGGCATTGGTCGGCCCGGGGCTATAGCGGAAGACACTTGCCCAAGATGCCACGCAGTGGGACTGAACCCAGAACCATGTGGTTGGTTAGCAAGCTACTTACCACACAGCCACTCCTGTACAAACTACACAATATAATGTTTACAAACACCATCATATAATACAATTACCCATGATATCAGCAAATACAGAAAATATTATTCTCAAGTCCAACGCCGAATATTAGTTATACGTCAGACGGTTTGTAATCTGAATATGATTAACATAGGGATATGCTTAAAAGATTGATGCTTGAATTTTTTTGGATAAAGACATTGGCAGATACAAATATTATTTTGAGGGTCCTGAATTTTTTGTTTGATTGTAGAAGAAACATTATTACCCTGGAAAAAGTTATACCCTGGAAAAATTTCAAGAATCGACGCAAAAAGCATAATCTGTGTTAACTTGATTATACCTTACATTGTAAATTATAATTAAAATCTGTTCGGTCGATGGTTTCTTAAAATGAAAAATCAGCACGTTGTGCGCAGAAAGTGTATGTTTATACGGAGTGAGGAAGACGTCATCAATAAGGTCACAACGTGAGACGAAAGGGCTTTCGCTAAACGATTAATTAACTGATTAATTAATTAATTAACTAATTAGTTAATTGATAATTTGATAATATGTACAATCAGTGCGTGTGTTTATTGGAAGAATTATTCTATAAACTACAACTATACACGCACACATACACACACACACACACACACACACACACACATATATATATATATATATATATATATTATATATATATATATATATATATCAGATTAATTCAGATATGCTTGTGACATATTTCAACTTTAAAGGCAATTTCACTGCAGTTTACCGGGGAGAAAAAATTTCGTTCACGGTAAAAGGTGCAAATACACCCTTATCAACCCAGTGGCGCCTTCTCTATGCCTCTAATATTCATTTCTGATTCTTAATACATCTTCAGTAGAGGATACAAAAGAGAAAAACCAACATTGAGTTGCCACAAAGCCGTCACTTTATAATAAGCCTCTCAATATTCGTGATTGATTTGCACTCGAAGATCGCCCGACTGTATTTGTACCTTTTAACATAAGCGAGAATTTTCTTCGGAATGAAATGTAGTGAAATTGCCTTTAGAAGTTAAAATATGTTACAAACATATTTGAACTCACCTAAAGTTTGTTTATTGTCCGTCTGTTTCGCGCTAATTCTTATGTATTTGTTCAGGCTGGGCTGCCTACAAGCTCAAATCAGTTACTAGTACTGGTTGATTAATTATAAAGTTATGGCTTTCTCTCAGCACATGGTTACCTCTCTTTCGTATCTTCTATGGAAGGCGGTATAACCTTTTCTGCTCTAGGCACAAAGCCCGAAATATTTGGGGAAGGGGTACAGTCGATTAGATCGACGCCAGTACGCAACTGGTACTTAATTTATCGAAACGTAAAGTCGACCTCGGCGGAATTTGAACTCAGAACATAAAGACAGACGAAATACCTATTTCTTTAATGCCCACAAGGGGCTAAACACAGAGGGGACAAACAAGGACAGACTTAGGTATTAAGTCGATTATATCGACCCCAGTGCTTAACTGGTACTTAATTTATCGACCCCGAAAGGATGAAAGGCAAAGTCGACCTCGGCGGAATTTGAACTCACAACGTAACGGCAGCCGAAATACCGCTAAGCATTTCGCCCGACGTGCTAACGATTCTGCTACCTATTTCTTTACTACCCACAAGGGGCTAAACACAGAGGGGACAACTTTGTGGTCCTGAGGTTAGATTTCACAGTTGGTGAATATGCATCTGTCCATGTGAGGACATTTTGTACAACACCCTTAACATAACATTTTCATCTATACAAATTTCCTCAGAAGATTCTGGAAGATGAGAAAATGCTGTTCTTTTGAAAAAACATAAACAGTGGATGGAAGGACTCCGTCGGTTGCGACGATGAGGGTTTCGGTTGATACAAATCAACGGAACAGCCTGCTCGTGAAATTAACGTGTAAGTGGCTGAGCACTCCACAGACACGTGTTCCCTTAACGTAGTTCTCGGGGATATTCAGCGTGACACAGAGATTGACAAGGCCGGCCCTTTGAAATACAGGTACAACAGAAACAGGAAGTAAGAGTGAGAGAAAGTTGTGGTGAAAGGGTACAGCAGGAATCACCACCACCTCCTGCCGGAGCCTCGTGGAGCTTTTAGGTGTTTTCGCTCAATAAACACTCACAACGCCCGGTCTGGGAATCGAAACCGCGATCCTACGACTGCGAGTCCGCTGCCCTAACCACTGGGCCATTGCGCCTCCACACATAAACAGTAATGCTCTTCGTGAATGTACTACGTATAAATATATTCTATTGAAACCACTAACGAGGAATAATAAACTGTTCAAGGTGAGCTTCTGGTTGGATATTTTCGTCAAATACCAAGAAGCTCCAAAAATAATAAAGGATTGTATCAAACATTGCCTGTGTGAGAATTCCATTTCCCTAATAACATGAGATCAGCTGTTGATCCAATATAACCAGTGGTATTTTTGGACTATGATTAATGATATCGGATTAGATATGTATTTCTTTGTTGCCCACAAGGGGCTACACACAGAGGGGACAAACAAGGACAAACAAACGAATTAAGTCGATTATATCGATCCCAGTGCGTAACTGGTACTTATTTAATCGACCCCGAAAAGATGAAAGGCAAAGTCGACCTCGGCGAAATTTGAACTCAGAACGTAAAGACAACCGAAATACCTATTTCTTTATTACCCACAAGGGGCTAAACATAGAGGGGACTAACAAGGACAGACATGGGTATTAAGCCGATTACATCGACCCCAGTGCGTAACTGGTACTTAATTTATCGACCCCGAAATGATGAAAGGCAAAGTCGACCTCGGCGGAATTTGAACCCACAACGTAACGGCAGGCGAAATACGGCTACGCATTTCGCCCGACGTGCTAACGTTTCTGCCAGCTCGCCGACTTATATCGGATTAGATATGAACATCAGCAGTATTTTCAACTAAAACCTGTGCCACACTGAAATAAAGCGCCTTGTTCTTTTTGAAAATGTATCCCGTAAAAATAATGAGACGTAAATATTGCTGTAAACCAAAACTATTGAATTATGAAGTGCTGCGATTAACACACTAAAATGCAATATTACATCACGTAATCTATATCATAAAATGGAACGTAAATATCGCTGTATACTACAATATCTAATAATATTATGAAATGTAAATGTGATCATTAATTGCAACCTCTGCTATATTATGAAGCATAAGATGCCATAGAAAATGTAACTTGTATGATAGAGTATGATGCAGTAAATATTGGTGTTCTTAATCTACCTATCACTTCCTCTAATCCTCATTCTCTTCTCACACTTAATCTCTCACTTTGCATTTTTTATATTCAACCTGTCATTTCAATCTCTCCCTCTAATTCTCTCTCTTCAACTTTCCTACTCCCCCTCTCTCTTTCCTTCTGTTTCTCTTCTCTCCTTCTCTCTCTCTATCTCCCACTCTTTTCGCACCTGTATAGACAATATATTGCTGTAAACTCAAACTATCGAGACAACACTTTATTTTGGAGTTTAAGAAATAGATTAGTGATTATCAGTGAAGGATTAATAATTTTATTCATTACTTTATAAGACCGTAAATGTTTTCATTGTTATATGTCGACATGAATTCTCTAAAACATTAGTTTATCGAGCTAACGTTTCCATTTCAGATACCAGAAACAAAATGCTGTATGCTTAATGAAAATCCTCAAGAAAAATTTCTCAACATAGGTATACATTTTAACACCCACAGGAACTTTTTACCACTTCACTGTCCAGATATATCTGGAATTTAAAGGCTGATGGTATTAACAATTATAAAATCGATTGCTCTATTCTAGAACACTACTGCCAACAACATTACGATTATATTTCCAGAAGGTGCGATATCTGCCTATCAGCGAAGTATAATGCTTTATTACTGACTTTTGCGATTAAAAAACAAAATAGATTTGAGTTCATTAATTCGTGTACATACTTTAATTGCTATTTATTTAGCCGGCTCCCACTACCAGTTAGTCAAAGTAGTCTATTTCCTAAATAATCAATTTTCTGTACCCTAGAAGATGCTAATATCAGTAAAAAAAATCAATTTATTCAGCAACACTAAACCTCCGTTAACAAAAGTTACCTTCCTTGCTTATATGTGTTTTACGTACGATATCGAAGATATGAACATATCCCGTTTTCTCACGTAAATAGAGGAAATATTAAGTGTTCTGTGCTTATTTAGTCAATACGTGAATGTATGATAGATTTTTGTAGCTTATATTTATTTATTTACTTTTTTAGTGACCAATCTAATCTTGATGGGTAGTTAACTAAAGATATGTTTGCGAATATTTTTCTTTACATATTGTCAGGCTACTTTCTTACTTCACACGTCTGAATAATTGGCAGTGTGAAATAATTGCAGGGTTGTAATTGAGCAAGCCTCGGTTTCTAATGAGATATTCACATTTTTCTCTATATATTAAGAAATTTTCTGTTTATAGGCACAAATGTTCACCAATACATATAAGCAAGAATATGTATACATGCATTCATACATGTATATACACATATATATATATTATATACATATACACATACATATATATACATGAGCTCCCAGAAACAGCTGTTGAACTTATAACGCCTTTCTTCCATCCTTTTAAGTCTCTCTATCGTTTGTACAGGGCAAGCAAGATGTTTTTATTAATGGAGCACTAAACATTCTAGAAACTTCCAAGAGAAACGCGAAGCTTCTTGAATAATTAAGAATTACTTCTCATGACGTAAGTGTTTTGAGAAACTTATTAAACTTATTTAGGCGGCGAGCTGGCAGAAACGTTAGCACGCCGGGCGAAATGAGTAGCCGTATTTCGTCTGCCGTTACGTTCTGAGATCAAATTCCGTCGAGGTCGACTTTGCCTTTCATCCTTTCGGGGTCGATAAATTAAGTACCAGTTATGCACTGGGGTCGATGTAATCGACTTAATCCGTTTGTTTGTCCTTGTTTGTCCCCTCTATGTTTAGCCCCTTGTGGGCAATAAAGAAATAAAAAACTTATTATATTGAGACACTACAAATTGCGTTGAACCTTACGTGATTATATGTCAAAGTTACTGCATATGAACACCAGAAAACAAGACATTAAAACATATTTGCCTAAGGACTATTTTTCCTGGATTCATGTTTTTCTTCGTAACGATGCCATTAAACATCCTTTAGCAGCACCGTATTCAGGATCCTTTCACGTACTTTCTCGTACAGATAAAGTTTTCATTTTAGACACTAACGTTCGTAAAGACACTATTTATGTTGATAAACTAAAAAGGGCTCACATTAAAAAACTATTTCCAACCCCACTACAGACAACACACACAGCATTACAAATGCATCCTTAAAACACAACTTCACAAACTCGGACTACCAAAAGCGGTAGATATGTGTATTAGCCCCAAAATTTAACAAGCATTTATTACATTTGAACTGTGATATTGTTCCTATAGTTTGACGTTTTATGATGTATACATTTGTTATTTTCATTATGGCGTAACGTTAATTCTGCCAAGGGGGTGTGTAGTAGTCTGTGGTTAAAATAGTTGAATGATATATCTTGCAAGTAGATTTATAGAGTTATCTCCCTTTAATAAGTTTCTCAAAACACCTACGTCATGAGAAGCAATTCTTAATTATCCAAGAAGCTTTGCGTTTCTCTTGGAAGTTTCTAGAATGTTTAGCGCTCCATTAATAAAACAGCTTGCTTGCCCTGCTCTTTGTTTCTTAGTCGACTAGACTCCGAGCCATTCATGTCATTGCTATGCCTGTCTATTTCTCTATGCCACATAACTGAAAACCACCATTTAGCTGTTATTTCTACATTTCTGAACTTCCTCGCATAGATTACTTCATTCAACTAGATTCTACATTTTGATTACGTTTCATCGACAACAAATGAATAAAATATATTTTTATGTAGTAAATATATAGTTCTTAAATTTATTCTCTTTCTTGTTAAGAATTCTTCTTATAATATACACACAGCCATTTCAATACTTGATACTGAACATATATTCTACACTACAATGCGAATTCCATTACATAATCTATAACTGATCGGAAGATTTCTTAGCAGCATTACAACAGCCCCTACTTTTAAGTTGAGGTGATGAGGAGGCAAACCGGATGGAGTGAGTGAGTTTATGAATTAAAATGGATAGTTCGGAACCTCTTCTTCAATCTTGCAGGTAAGAACTTTTTTCATTTATTGCAAGACAGAATTTTTAGGAGATAAAATTACTCGATTTTTCATTTCTTCTGGCTTGCAGTTGTTGAAAATTTCTGGGTACAAATGTACAAATTGGAATGCAAAAGAACGAAATATTAAATGGATTTATGAATGAATGTTTGGTAATTGCGTTTATTTCTACCACGTGACACTTATTATTGCAAACGTGTTTTAACTAACCTACACTATACACACACACAAATATATTCATATATATATATGTCTCGAGCTGTAGCTGTAATTCAAAGGGTCTAGCCTTGTCATACTCTGTGTGAAGCTGAATCTCTCTGAGAACTAGGTTAATGTTATGCATGTCTGTAGAGTACTCAACCATTTGTGAGTTCATTTTATCCTCATGTGGTAATGAAAAGTGAAATTGACAGCCAATATTTGCTGTGTCTATGTATCTATGAACTTTTCTTTGGATTTATGCATCTACTGTCTCTATCACTTTCTCTGTTTCTCTTTCACTTTCTATGTGTCACTCTTCTCTCCTGCTTTTGATTTAACAATGTGTATATGTATCTATGTATCTACCTCTCTTGCGATGTGATAAACATTTAAAAACGCAAAACAAACGCCATCACCACTCACTGTCTCTTTCACTCTCTCTCTCTTTCTCTCTCACTTTCTCTCTTACGTCCTCTCTGAAACATTTCAAAACACAAAACGAACGCCGTCACCACTCACTTTCTCTCTCACTCTCATTTTCTCTCTAACTCTCTTTCACTCTGTCTTACTTCTTTTCTGAAACATTTAAAAACACAAAACGAACGCCATTACCACTTACTGTCTCTCTCACTCTCTCACTTTCGCTCCCACTCTCTTTCTTTGTCTCTTACATCCTATCTGAAATATTTAAAAACAAAGCAAACGCCTTCATCACTCACTGTCTCTTTCACTCTCTCTTTCTCACTCTCTCACTTTCTCTCTTTCTCTTTTTCTCTTACTTCCTCTCTGTTCTCCTGTCTCTCTCGCTTTGCCACTTCAAAGAAGTGTGACGCACACAACAGGTACGTATAAAAACAAAAAGTTAGCGTATTAATATTATTGATATTTAGAAAGGCGGCGAACTGACAGAATCGTTAGCACGCCGGGCGAGCGGTATTTCGTCTGTCGCTACGTTCTGAGTTCAAATTCCGAGATCAACTTTGCCTTTCATCCTTTTGAGATCGAGAAAGTAAGTACTCGTGAAACACTGGATTCGATGTTATCGACTCATCTCCTCCCCAAAATAGCTGCCTATATATTTAGAGAAAGATTTTTTCAAAAAGTTAAGATCAAGAAAAGTCTTTATAAAGAGTAGAATGGTACTAACTTTTAGGAAGGAATTTCACAAATTGTATGTAGGCTTTATTAAGGCCTACACACTACTCTCTAAAAAGTCTTTTACTTAATGTTAACGTTTTTTAAAAATCTTTCTTGATAGAGTATAACTGTATCAAGTAATTTCCTAAATACTCTAAATATATATGTGTGTGTGTGTGTGAGAGAGAGAGAGAGAGAGAGAGAGAGACAATTAGTTGGTTTTCATAATAATACTCAGTGTTTCGGACACCGGGGTTGAAGTCTGCTCCGGCATCTCATCAGTTATTAAGATCTTAATATATATTATATTTATAGATAAATTCCGTTATTTTACATAATATCGGGGTCTCATTTATTCTTTAGTTGTCATATTATATATGTATGTGTGTATACATATGTATGGCTGTGTGGTAAGTAGCTTGCTAACCAAGCACCTGGTTCCGGGTTCAGTCCCACTGCGTGGCATCTTGGGCAAGTGTCTTCTGCTATAGCCCCGGGCCGACCAATGCCTTGTGAGTGGATTTGGTTGACGGAAACTGAAAGAAGCCTGTCGTATATATGTATATATATGTATGTATGTGTGTGTTTGTGTGTCTGTGTTTGTCCCCCTAGCATTGCTTGACAACCGATGCTGGTGTGTTTACGTCCCCGTCACTTAGCGGTTCGGCAAAAGAGACCGATAGAATAAGTACTGGGCTTACAAAGAATAAGTCCTGGGGTCGATTTGCTCGACTAAAGGCGGTGCTCCAGCATGGCCGCAGTCAAATGACTGAAACAAGTAAAAGAGTATATATATAAATATATGTGTGTGTGTGTGTGTGTTCCCGTGTATATGTGCATCTAGTGTATGGATGCATATATTTGTGTGTATATATACGTGTGACCGAACAGCCTACGAACGACTTTGATTTATGGACGTGTTTATATGGCCAATAACTGAATGTCATTTCTGCCAAACAGGAATCGTAGACACAAAATCAATAAAAATATCAAGACAGATAAGCTTAGTATCTTTCATCCCTTGTCATACGTCAGTGACTCTGGTTCTAGTTATTACAACTTTGCCCCCAAGGTTCTTCAACCTCATTTCCTCTAATTTTCTCATATATATATTTATATGGATTTCTATATTTCTATGTATATATATATATATATATAATATATTAATAAATAAAACATATGCATATATATATACATATATGTACGTACCAACCTCTTCATGTATATATACACGCATATATGAGTACAGGACACCAAAAAAACGTCGAACACAATGAGAAACGAAAACATAGACACAAACCCAAGGAACTGGACATTTTTTTAAACAACAAA
>NC_043001.1:131802139-131807139 GCF_006345805.1 Octopus sinensis | reverse complement strand
CAAAAAGAACAGATATGATTATAGAGGGCAAAATAAACAAACAGTTTAAGATCATGAATTTTACAATTCTCTATGATAACAGAGACAATACCAAAGAAATTGAAAAAAAATTGAGAAATATCAGGATCAGGATCTAGCCAGGGTACTGAGGAAACTAGTAGATTAAGACAACAGCTATGTCTGTGAGAATTGGTACACTTGGCACAAGACTTAAATGCTAACTAAAATACTGTAAGAGACTGGAATTGTAACTCGCGTTGTCGATCCGCCGAAAAGTATCATCAACAATAATCTTCCAAAGAATACCAATGTTGAACTTCCATGTTTGCATTACCCAACTTGTAGTGCTGTGAGTGCTTCACGTTTCAAATGCCAAGCGATCGGGCTACGCTTTCTAGAACTATAGCTCGGTCAAAGAGAAGAGCTATGGAAAACAACGCACCATACAAACAGTGACCACCACTTGTTCACTGTCAAACATCGTATATATATCACAGTCCTAGCAGATACTTTCGCATCATCAGTCACGGCATGTCTAGTTATCCTCGCAACGAGTGTTGACAATAAAAGGGATGACTGATCAGTTGAACATGTCCCTTCTACAGAAAGTGGAAGGCAGACACTCCTGTTCGATAAGACGTCACCTGGGGCAAGACATAATAGTCAGGTGATAATAGATGACAGAGGCGATGTAGGTATTCGACACTCCTGTCCGACCTTTCAGAGATAGCTTCCTATCGTTCCATTTCTGTGTTAGGCTACCCTGCTCGCCACCTTATCCCATTTTGTTTTCTACGGAAATGCGGACCAAACCATGCCCCAGAATTATTCCTGATACTGGCCAATTGGAGACTCGAGCACTTCAAAAGAGCGGAGGTTCGTGTCTAAGTTCTAGTTTCGCTGATAGCCACCACTTCTCTGCTTAGTAACCAGAAGTCATTAAGCAGATGGTCTTGCTTCCAAGGTGACTTCTGGCTACATGCATTCACAGCGTCTATTTTGGTTAAAATGGGAAAAATGAAAAGGGCCATTACCTATTCCACCGGAAAGATCGGTGACCCATTCTTCTGGTTAGGTGTGAATATTTTCACTTGTATCAGTTCGTTAATTGGCCTCGGAAATCTTGCATTCCGTCAGAATATCTTGTTTTTAGTTTGTTGTTTCCGGCGTTGTTTTTGAGTTTTGTGTGTTAATAAGTTATCTATTTATTTATTTTTTGGTGTGAAGTATTCATTGTGTATAGTTTGAGCGTTGATGAATATGATTCGTTAATTCTTTGTGTCTCTAGTCGTATAATTTATGTTTCTTTTTTGGCTTTGTGGGTTTTCTTTTTATTGTTGGTTTGGGTGTAGACTGAATAGTGTTTGCGTTTGTTGTAACTGCTCCTGAACGTATGTTTTCACGGTGTTGTTAGTACTGTGGTTGTTCTGTTTGTAGTGTCGAAAGAAGTGAGGGCTATTTTCACACTCACAGTTTGTCTTTGTTACCATATTCCACTTAAAATACACTGCTTTTATTTCAATTGATTTGGAAAATAACGAAGAATTTAGTGAAATAACTGTCACTATTAATCTAATGTTTGGAACATAATATTAACGTAGAAATTTGAATGACAATCATCATTTAGATCACCTTAAAACATAAAGTGTGCATCGTAAAAGCAAGAGCGAACTCAGGCGGGTTGGTATCGAAAGGGTAAAAAGATAAGTGAGAATGAGAACAAATTCTTCGCTCCTACGGTGAAGAGTGGAATGCTTAACTGCAAGGACCTCTTTGAGAAATTGTATTTCAAGCACTGAATTGTTGGGCCATAAGTCTATATTTGCCAATGTTTCTTACTAGCACCTTTCTACTTGTGTGTGTGCGTGTGTATGTAGCCATTTTCACCCGTCGGGTTTTACTGATCCATACCTGTAAACTACTGGTCGTCTTTTTAATGGTAGGCTTCTCAATGAGCTGTGGGCTTACTTGTAAAGTAGCTCTCTGTTGACAGATTTTTTTTTACTAAATCTTCAGCACCTTGTAGGATGTCTGTACTAGCATTAGTTTAATACATACATTTTTAATCTCAAAGTAGGCTCAAACGACACAGTAAGCTTACAGCTCTTTTCGGTCTGTGATTAGCCGAATATACAGGTTCCTTCTACCACGTCCGATTGTCACTTATATAAATGTGGTTGCGGCCATGTTTAATTGAGTTTCTTCACTTCGTTTCTATAAGAGCTCCCGGTTTGTAGATTGGTTCGATCGCATTTGCGTTGATGTCTCTCACAACAATTTTTCGTCCACGTTCGCCAGCAGTATCGACCAAATTCAATGTCACGTGTATTCTAGAAACATTTCAATCAAGTCTCTTTCTATATACACAAAATACATCTAATGTCTCCACGCGTTCATTCACCGCTGTCACACTATAGACACCCCTATAAACCACAACTTACTTTTTTACAGAAATCTTATACAAGACATTTACATTGCACGTAACCTACTGCTGTGAATAAACTTTGATATTGAACAAGTTGAGTTCAGTCCGTCTGTCTCTGTATACCAATTACTATTGAACGAACACACAGACACAGTTATCAGTGAGCTACCACTGCCGACGTTGTCACTTCAACTAGACTGTGAACATTCCATTGTGTTATACCAACAACCTTTGAAGTAGTGACTAACTCACTATAACGTTTTCAATTGGTATTTTTGTCCACCATAGAAATCTGGATCCTATTTATTGCTTTCTCGAAGGATGATGTCTTTGTGGTATTGGTACTTATTTCTTTATTAACCACTACTGCTACTGCTCTGGGCGTCATGGTAGTAGTGGAAGTGGTGGTAGTGATAGAGTCAGCAGCAATATTCGTTGTCGTAGCGGTGTTGTTTTTCACTCTTGGCTTTTGTTGCGGCAGTTGTAGTGATGATGTTATTTGCTTTGTTGTCACCTACTATTTTGCGTACTTCATTTGTTATTGTTACCCAATAGCGGTAGCCATTTTGTCTTTGTACAATGCCGTGCAAAAGTCTTCGACCACTTTAAACTATAGTAAATTTCTACTAATTGCCAACTAAGTGGATATTTTGCATTGCGTATTTTACAGATAACACATTGGCCCTGTTGGAGTCATTTTCATGCCTAATCACTATATTTTGTAGTAGAGGTTCTGAATGAGCAGAGAAGATGTGAGACGACCACCAAAAATAATCATGCAAAAGCTTTCGGCCACCTCACATAAATTAATCAAGATACAGTGTTTTAAAACAAAAATGTCTATAAAGGAAATTTATAACATATTGTTCATTTCAAGAAGCTACTGTACATTGTTAATATTTCGTGTGGCTTCCCTCAGCTTGAATAATTGTTTCAATGCACCTGGGAAGAGATGTGTACAAATCCTTCACCATCTTCACAGGTATGAGATTACGAGATGCTATTCTCTGTGGCTGAGCTCCCACAACTCTTCAAGATTGCCTAGATTCTTCTGACGAACTCTTCTCTTTCGTTCTGGATGTATTCGGCACTATTCAAGTTACAGTCAATTTTAACCAACTTTCTTGAACCATCACTTTCTATGTATCCCCAAAGCATCAGACTCTTACCCTCAAACTTCACTGTTTCTTCGTGTAACATGAGTCGTTTTGCTTTCCTGAAGGCCTTCTTATAAATTCTTTAGTTGCTGAAGGACAATTTGATACCAGACTTGGATGAAGGTCAGATTTTTCAGCATGACAGAGCTCATTGCCACAGATCGCATGCAACACAATAAAGTCTGGCTGATGAAGGTGGTACCGTATTGAAAGATTGGCCAGCTCAGAGCCCTAACTTAAATATCATCGAGCAAATGTGAACAGAGCTAAAGAGAAAAGTTCGTCATAAGAATCCACGCAGTCTTAAAGAGCTGTGGGAACTCAGTCACAGAGAATGGCATCTCATACCTGTGAAGATGGTGAAGGATTTGTACGCATCTCTTCCCAGGTGCATTGGCGCAATTATTCAAGCTAAGGGAAGCCACACGAAATATTAACAATGTGCAGTAACTTCTTGAAATGAACATTATGTTATAGATATGCATTATAGATATTTTTCTATTTTAAAACACTGTATCTTGATTGGTTTATGTGAGGTGACCGAAAGCTTTTGTACGGTCATTTTTGGTGGTCATCTCGCATCTTCTCCGCTCATTCAGAACCTCTACTACAAAATATAGTGATCAGGTATGAAAATGACTCCAACAGGGCCAACGTTTCAGCTGTAAAAAACGCAATGCGAAACATCCACTTGGAAGTTGGCAATCAGTAAAAATTTACAATAGTTTAAAGTGGTTGAAGACCTTTGCACGGTACTGTACATCGAGGAAGATAAAAATATCTTCATTCGTTGACTAACTGAAGAGGAAAGTTTTCAGAGGTATGATGTACCCTTCTTTCAAAATCATTTCTCATTTCTTCCTGAAGCTGTTTGTCTTGTGGTGACAGTGATGGTGATATTTGTGATGATGGTGACGACGACGACGACGATGATACTGATGAAAGAGTAAGACACTGGGTTATCTGTGTATTAGTGTGGTGTATGTCAAACATCTTCAGACTGTCTTTTCGATTACTATAGAGGCCATTAGTTTCCAAGAAAAAATGCTGCGATGTGAGTGTGCAAATAAAGAAATTAAAATTTTGAAAAACTGATAAGTCTTTGAAGTTGGATATAGTTTCTCACTGGTATTCGTCTCAAAGCGACGAAGTGACAACTGGCACATGGCACAAATTCTGGAGCATGTGACACCATTATTTTGAATATATATAATTTTAATTTTTCATCGTTTTCGTTTTTCGTTTTTAATATTTTCTTTTTCTATTCAACCTTTTTGTTTCAAAGCTTATCGCATTTTAATTTATAATTTTTTAAAATTCGAATTAAAAGCAGGTAATCGGCTTTTGGATTGTATATTCCATTAAACTTATTAAAAACATACTGATTTACATATGTGCCTAACTAAATCTTGAAACAA
>NC_043001.1:131792139-131797139 GCF_006345805.1 Octopus sinensis | reverse complement strand
AAGGCGGTGCTCCAGCATGGCCACAGTCAAATGACTGAGTATAAATCCAAAACGATTACAAAGGATACAGAGACTGGTACATATTCAGGTTTTCTTTTAATTTAACAGTTAATTATGTAACATAATTAGTTAGCCAAAATGACAGAAATGTATTTCTGCTGCATAGAGTATGTGCAGCTGCATATACAACCTGCAATATTCTGCTATGCACCTTCATTCAGTGTCTTATCACAAGTGTGATCTGAAGTGACCCTTGGTGTTTCTTACTACTTGATGTGGCTGACTGGAACCTGGACTACACCTGAGAACTTTTACGGTACCCGTCTGGATAATTCATCTCTGTATACACTGCATTATTTTGTAGGAATTTTTGGCATCTTGTAATAATGCAGACATATAAGTAATTTATTTATTAAATATAATAATATAAATTATTTACATGCTTTTAAGTTACGAAACAATTTGTCGTGATGTTAGAATTTTCTTATTGTTAAATAAAGTCATTTATTACTATATATATGTGTGTGTGTGCGTGTGTGTATAAGGTTTATTGCATTATAATATATCTAGAATATAAAAATAAAATATGAAACAGGCTCAAATATAAAATAATACTAGGGACAGGCGCAGGTATGGCTGTGTGGTAAGAAGTTTGCTTGCCGACTACATGGTCTAGGGTTCAGCCTTACTGCATGACAACTTGAGCAAGTGTCTTCTGCTATTGCCTCGGGCTGACCAAAGCTTTGTGAGTGGATTTGGAAGAGATAAACTGAAAGAAGCCCATCATGTGTGTGTGTGTATATATATATATATATATATATATATATATATATATATATATATATATATTTATTTATTTATTATCCAGTAGACTGTGTGTTTTCATTGTTTTCCTTTCTTCTTTTACCATATATGAGTTACAAATACTGTTGTTTATGGAGACTTATTTTTGTAGTAATAGTAATGGTAGCCCTTTGACTGATATTTCTAATAATTTCGGTATGTGGTTTAAGCAACTTGTTGCCAAAAAACCTTTATTATAATTATATAATTTTTTACCGAATATGGTCCTTTTCCATACCGAAATACTACTTGGTGAAATTCATTGATTTTATTAAATTAATTATATTTCACCCTTTATCTGTATTAGTGGCTGTGTGGTAAGTAGCTTGCTAACCAACCACATGGTTCCGGGTTCAGTCCCACTGCGTGGTATCTTGGGCAAGTGTCTTCTGCTATAGCCCCGGGCCGACCAATGCCTTGTGAGTGGATTTGGTAGACGGAAACTGAAAGAAGCCTGTCGTATATATGTATATATATATATATGTGTGTGTGTGTGTGTGTGTCTGTGTTTGTCCCCCTAGCATTGCTTGACAACCGATGCTGGTGTGTTTACGTCCCCGTCACTTAGCGGTTCGGCAAAAGAGACCGATAGAATAAGTACTGGGCTTACAAAGAATAAGTCCCGGGGTCGATTTGCTCGACTGAAGGCGGTGCTCCAGGATGGCCGCAGTCAAATGACTGAAACAAGTAAAAGAGTGAAAAGAGTGATATACGAGGGGGTACCCAAAAGTAACCGGAAGCATTCTCTATGGGACATGCCCGTTGTAGTTCAGGCTTCCAATGCTTGAAGCCTCTTGATGCGACCCTCAGACATCAGTCTGCCGACCGGTGTTATCTTGCTTTGTCATACTGCCACGTGGGGCGTCTTTATTTTGCAGTACTTTTCTCCTTTTCATCGATTTTTGCGATGGCTGAAACGAAGGGACAGTGGGCTTCCGTGAAATTCTGTTTTCTGCTGGGAAAACGGCGGCCGAAACATTTCTCATGCTTCAAATAGCTTACAAGGACGCTGCCATGAGCAAAACACAAATTTTACGAGTGTTTTTCACACTTTAGGAATAGTCACTTGTCGCTTAAAGACAATCCTTGTTGAGGACGACCGTCCACCTCCCGAACGAATGAAAACATCACGAAAATTCATGAAGAATTCATGGAGAACCGTTGCCGAACAATTGACGAACTTGTTGATATAATTGGTGTGTCCTGGAGCTCCAGTGAACGAATTTTAAGCGAAGAATTGCAAATGAAAAAAGTCGTAACAAAATTTGTACCTCACTCACGAAAAATCGTCCCCAAATACTGATTGACAGATGATGTGTTTATGTCCCTATAACTTAATGATTCAGCAAAAGAGACTGATAGAAGAAGTACCAGGGTTCAAAATAAGTCCTGGGGTTCATTAGTTCGACTAAAATTCCTCACGGCGGTGCCCCTGCATGGCTGCAGTCTGATGACTGAAACAAATAAAAGAATAAATCAATATATTTTTGAAAAACTAGGGAAGTAAGGGAGATCTCTATATCATTGATACAGCTGTTAAAAAATAGCAACCAAATATCCAGCAGGTAAAATATAATCATCCTAAAAATGCTTGGATGTAAGAAATAAGCACTTTTGTATGAAACATAATCAGGGAATAAAGCATCAGGGTAACATCTGAATGATAAAAATTGACACATATGGCAATACATTACTATAAAAAAATTAAAAAAATTTTTTGAATATGACTAACTGCAGGGTGGGGGGAGTAAGGATGGCATGGAAGGAGATTTTTTACACACCAACAACAAAAACAATGACTAATCTATTACAGGATTCTTACAAACTAATTGGCATCATCATCACCTGGAGAAAGGCATAGTCACCGTCTGACTTGCTGATTGTAGTATAACGCTACTAATAACTTAACTGTATTATTATGGTACTATTATCACGGGGCATAGATTCGACACATTTTAAAACAAGAGAGAAATTATATAGAAACACCATGCAGAATAATTATCAAAACTTTATCTCCACGAGAAATCATTAAATGTTCTTTCAATTGCAGAAGCCTTTGATGATTGTGCTGCTTGGTATTCCTTGTTATCATTTTTTGTCAGAATTTGCAACAAATTTTCTAAGAGGATTTTCCTTTTTTTTTTTGTCTTGATTTGAAGTTATTTTTGATGATGATGATGATGATGATAGTATAGTTGTTAACATTGGATACCCTTTATTGTTATGTTATTGTTTTTCATCATCATCATCATCATCATCATCATCATCATCATTATTATTATTATCATTATTATTATTATTATTATTATTATTAGTAGTAGTAGTAGTAGTAGTAGTAGTAGTAGTGGTGGTGGTAGAAGTAGTAGTAGTAGTGGTTGTAGTGGTGGTGGTGGTCGTCGTCGTCGTCGTCAACGTCGTCATGGTAGTAGTTGTGATGACATTTGCGTTGTCCTTTTCCGTTGCTGTTAGTGTTATTAGCATTATTGCCACGGCTACTGTTGCTGTGGTAGTTTCTGTTGTCATCACTATTGTTGTGTTACTGTTGGTTTTTTTTCTTGTGCCTCTGTCTGTTGTTTGTTTCTTGCTATTATTGTTGTCATTGTTGCTCTTATTGTTAGTGTTTTGCTATTTTCTTCACTGAACAAAAAAATAGCATTTAAGAGAAAAAAAAATTTAGTGAATTAGTAAAATTAGTTGGTTTCTTTTTGCTTTAAATCCCAATGACATCAGCCATTTGGAAGTTCAATTTATGTGATGTGGTAGGACACCCTACCACATCATAATAATGTCATTATAGCACTATAATATAATTTTTCATTTTTCATGTAAGGAGTGGCTGTGTGGTAAGTAGCTTGCTAACCAACCACATGGTTCCGGGTTCAGTCCCACTGCGTGGCATCTTGGGCAAGTGTCTTCTGCTATAGCCCCGGGCCGACCAATGCCTTGTGAGTGGATTTGGTAGATGGAAACTGTCGTATATATGTATATATATATAAGTGTGTGTGTATATGTTTGTGTGTCTGTGTTTGTCCCCCTAGCATTGCTTGACAACCGATGCTGGTGTGTTTACGTCCCCGTCACTTAGCGGTTCGGCAAAAGAGACCGATAAAATAAGTACTGGGCTTACAAAGAATGTCCCGGGGTCGATTTGCTCGACTAAAGGCGGTGCTCCAGCATGGCCGCAGTCAAATGACTGAAACAAGTAAAAGAGTAAAAGAGTATATCTAAACCTAGTCAGCCTTCCTTATCTTTCCCACTTCATGCTATTCCATAATAAAATTTGAACCCAATTCTACTGGTTAATGAAAGTATTAGGTTGTTCCAAAAATAATGGCAGATTTCAGAAGCATAATTTTATTCTGGAAAAATTAATAATAGAAATGTTTTGATTAGTCAAAGTATGAATCGTGAATTGATCAACGAGATTATTTATGCATCGTTGATAAAAATGTATTGGCTTTGACGCTAAGAAAACTTTGAAAGCTGATTCTACCTCTGGTTTGAACCTGAAAGTTTTATCACTTAAAAACGTGTTTAAATGCTTTAAAATAGTAGTCAGTGGGTGAAAGATCAGGAGAATATGGAAGATGTGGTAAAGTCTCGTATCCCAAGTTTGTGAATTTCTGCAGCATCATTCTTGCAACAAGTGGCTTTGCAATATCGTGGAGCAGAATTGGACCATGCCGATTCAGCAATGCAGATCTCATGTTTTGCAAGTGAACATGCATTTCAGTGAGTTGATTGCATTAAACCTTTGCTGTAATGCTCTGATTGGCTTCCAGAAAGCTGGAATGGACAACACCAATTGCAGACCACCAGACAGTCACCATAAGCTTTTGCTGATGCAACTTTGGCAAATTGCTCTAGCCGTTGGAATGTCATTCTCGAGCATTATCCTGATAGAACACCTTTAGTCTTGAAACCAAAGATAGTCGTTTTCTTCTAGTACTGACTTAAGTCTCTCAAGCTGTTCACAGTAGATCTCCTTAGTTATCGTTTCATTTGGGTTTTAAAGTTCAAAGTGGACTAGACATTTCATATCCCACCAAACAGATAACAACACCTTACACGGGTGAAAACTTTCTTTAGCCTGTCTTTGGTGCTTGACATTTTGATTGGGAACCCATTTCTCGTCACCAGTACACAAAAGTTCATTC
>NC_043001.1:131752139-131787139 GCF_006345805.1 Octopus sinensis | reverse complement strand
ATGAAAACAAAAACACATTGCAACAGCTAACTTAAATATGAATGAATGAAATATTGAATGCATATATGCGAGTGTAAATACCATACACTCACACATGTATGCACACATACACACACACACACACACACGCACATGTATATACATGTATGTATATATATATATATATATATATATATATGAGTATTAAATCTTTGAGGTAAAAATTGACTCTCCATAGGTAAGTATTCTAAGTAGAATTCTATTATTTCTTTAAAGTATTCCTGCCTTTTGTAGCAATGTATATATGATACCTCCATTAATTTCTGACTAATTTTTTGCTCATTATTAATTTATTGCCAGCACACTAATACAAACTCTTATACATACATACATTCATACATACATACATACACACATGCATACATACATACATACATACATACATACATACATACATACATACATGCATACATACATACATACATACATACATACATGCATGCATGCATACATACATACATACACACATACATACATACATACACACATACATACATACATACATACATACATACATACATACATACATACATTCATACATACATGCATGCATACATACATACTGGATCATCCCATAAATAATGCGATTTTTTACACTTCTATTATTTTTCAAAATTAAGATAAACAAAGTTCTTTTTAATCTGAAATATACTCTTTTTCCTTTTATACAATGCTCTTCAATCTATATGGTAGGCTTGCAAAGCCCCTCTTCCAAAATTCATTTGTCCATGATGAAAAATACTCCCCCAGTGCTGTTCTGAACTTATCTACAGAATTCATATTTTTTCCATCCAAATGATTATGAAGACTGCAGAATAAATGATAATCAGATGGGGAAATGTCTGGCGAATATGGTGGGTGGGGCATCGTTTCCTATTAAAAATCCATCATATAAGGTTCCATCATAAGGCTCCAGGCTTTGGAATATCATCCTCACTGTATGTAACCTAGCATTATTCTGGTGGAAGAACTTATTTCATCTTGAAAACAATGATGGCCATTTTTCTTCTAGCGCTGACTTAAGCTGCTCAAGCTGCTCATAGTAGATCTCCTTTGTTATTGGTTTGGGTTTAAAAGTTCAAAGTGGATTAAACCTTTCATTTCCCATCAAACAGACAACAACACCTTACATGGGTGAAGACCTTCTTTAGCCTAGAGTGCCAGTGTTTTTCCTTTCCCTACCCACTGTCTTTGGTACTTGGCATTTTTATAGAGAACCTATTTCTTGTCACCAGTCAGTATTCGGTCCAAAAAAGGTTCATTTGTGAGATGTGGCAGCAAAGAAGAGCACACATTCACTCTCTGCATACGATTAGACTTGGAAAGTTTGTGAGAAACCCATTGACCCAATTTGCTGACTTTTCTGATTGCACGCAGGTGTCAATGAATAGTTGAATTATCAAATCCAAGCTTTTCTACTAGTTCCTCAACAGTTACAAAGGGATTTTGTTCCATCAGGGTTTGCAGGATGTCCTCATCGAACTCTACAGATCTTCTAGGATGAGGCTTATCTTCTAGGTTGTAGTTTCTGACTTGGAATTTCTGGAACCACCGCTGACACTGACTTACACTTATTGTCCAATCCCCATATACTGCATTAATATTCCTCACACTTTCCACTGCCTTGTTGCCTTTATTGAACCCATAAAGCAAAATATGTCGAATATGCTCATTTGTCACATCTGTTATAGCTTTGAAAAAATAACTGCTAAAATCGAACTGCACTCTTAAAAACTTGCATTAAGAATAAGTACAAGGTAAAATTGCTACCTGCTTTTATAGCAAGTTGATGCAGGTAGTTTATCCCGTACTCCTCTGGCTTTTAGTTCATGGAATTAAAAAAACACATTATTTATGGGATAACCCTATATATATATATATATATATGTGTGTGTGTGTGTGTATATATATATATATGACAGGCTTCTTTCAGTTTCCATCTACCAAATCCATTTAAAAAGCTTTGGTCAGCCTGCAGCTATAATAGAAGACACTCATCGTCCAAGGTGCCACGCAGTGGGATTGAACCTGGAACCATGTGGTTGGGAAGCAAGGAATGAAAGTGCTAAAATATTATGCACTTCCACAACTAACACTCTGTACATATTTATCTGCAAGCTTTTTACCACACAGCCATGCCTGCTCCTATATATATATATATATATACAGTGATACTTCACAGTACTAGTTTCATTAGTTCCATGACCAAGTTTGTCTTATGATTTACTCTTTTTGCAAATCAATTTTCCCCATTGAAATTAACTAAAATAAAATTAATCCATTCCAGTCCCCCCGCCCCCCAAAAAACAATCAAAAATAATTTTTTATGGGTTTTAAAACAGAAAAGGTGTAGTTACAAGTAAAATGACGATTATTGAATAAAAGAATGCAAAAGAAATATGGAAACTGATTTTATTAACTGAATTACCTTAAAGATGGGACAATTTGTGTGCTCGTATGAATCTCGGCTTATACAACAGATTACTTGTACAATGGGGCACTCGTACTGCTAGGTTCTACTCTCTTTTACTCTTTTACTTGTTTCAGTCATTTGACTGCGGTTATGCTGGAGCACCGCCTTTAGTCAAGCAAATCGACCCTGGGACTTATTCTTTGTAAGCCCAGTACTTATTCTATTCGGTCTTTTTTGCTGAACTGCTAAGTGACGGGGACGTAAACACACCAGCATCGGTTGTCAAGCAATGCTAGGGGGACAAACACAGACACACAAACACACACACATACATATATATATATATATACATATATACGACAGGCTTCTTTCAGTTTCTGTCTACCAAATCCACTCACAAGGCATTGGTCGGCCTGAGACTATAGCAGAAGACACTTGCCCAAGATGCCATGCAGTGGGACTGAACCCGGAACCATGTGGTTGGTTAGCAACCTAAGAAGTTAAATGTTATGACTGGTCATAGAGTGACCATTGATTTTGCACCTATAAAGCGCTTAACAGACTAGGCAACTCATCAGATTCAAATGATGGAAGGTGTAAAGCAAACCCAATAGTCATTCTGTGACCAGCCACAACATTTAACTTCTTAAAACAAATATTACACTGCTCTAATGCCTTAGAGTGTGCTTATTTTTCAGATATACGTGTCGGTGGCACGTAAAAAGCACCATCCGAATCGTGGCCGAAGCCAGTGCCGCCTCGACTGGCTTCCATGCAGGTGGCACGTAAAATACACCAATCCGACCGTGGCCGATGCCAGCCTCGCCTGGCACCAGTGCGGGTGGCACGTAAAAAGCACCCACTACACTCACGGAGTGGTTGGCGTTAGGAAGGGCATCCAGCTGTAGAAACACTGCCAGATAAGACCGGAGCCTGGTGCAGCCTTCTGGCTTCCCAGATCCCCGGTCGAACCGTCCAACCCATGCTAGCATGGAGAACGGACGTTAAACGATGATGATGATGATGATGATGATGATGGACTACTGACGATTATGCTCAACTGTTAATCTCTGTTTGTCTCCATTTGGAGTTCATTCCTCTTGTAAATTGGTTTTGCTTTTTATGTCCTGTCATGATGTCTATCAACCCTCCTTATACCAGAGTGAAACCCTTAAGTGGTATTTATTGCTTAATTACCAATGGCCCAACTGTGAAATAAGTCATACTGGTTTACATGATTGTGAGTCATAGAAAATCGTTTCAGAGCTGATCTGGCACTAATGCTGCAGTAGAAATTTTATATCACTATGTGACAATGATGGAACTTTTCATGCATTAGCCCAGTCTGTTAGTAATATCAGTCAAATCTTCCTCAACTCACAGCCCACTATTATGGGCACAGGAACAGGGCTGCAGTAAAGGTGGCGAGCTGGCAGAAACGTTAGCATGCCGGGCGAAATACTTAGCACTATTTTGTCTGTCTTTACATTCTGTCTTTACGTTCTGAGTTCAAATTCCGCCAAGGTCGACTTTGCCTTTCATCCTTTTGGGATCGATTAAATAAGTACTAGTTATACACTGGGGTCTATATAATCGAGTTAATCCGTTTGTCTGTCCTTGTTTGTCTCCCCTGTGTGTAGCCCCTTGTGGGCAGTAAAAAAATAAGAAACATTAGCAACCCAGGCGAAATGCTTAGCGGTATTTTGTTTACCATTACATTCTGAGTTAAAATTCCGCTGAGGTCGACTTTGCCTTTTATCCTTTGGGTGTCGATTAAATAAGTACCAGATATGCACTGGGGTCAATATAATTGACTTAATCCGTTTGTCTGTCCTTATTTGCCCCCTCTGTGTGTAGCCCCTTGTAGGCAGTAAAGAAATAAGTAAAAGGGGGTGTAGGAGATGCAAGCACACCTCCTAAAATTTTTTGGTGGGGTGCAAAATAAAAATTTGCACCCCTACTTACTTTTCTCAGGTTTAGAAAAGAGTGCATGAAAGGTGATCTGTAAAATGTAGCTTGAAGTTAATTTTTTTCTCAAAGAACAAAGAACAAAAATATATAAAAAAAAAAATAAGACCTTGTTTGCAAAAAATTTTGGACCTGATCTTGAACCCACTTAGGCAAATTTGTTTCTCAAGTCAGTGCCTGCTATCTTATATAAAGACAGATTATGTAAGGAAATGCAGCCTTATATAGGAGCACTCCGTCGGTTACAACGATGAGGGTCCCAGCTGATACGATCAACAGAACAGCTTGCTCGTGGAATTAACGTGCTAGTGGCTGAGCATTCCACAGACACGTGTACCCTTAATGTAGTTCTCGAGGAGATTCAGCGTGACACAGAGTGTGACAAGGCTGGCCCTTTGAAATACAGGTACAACAGAAACAGGAAGTAAGAGTGAGAGAAAGTTGTGGTGAAAGAGTACAGCAGGGATCACCACCACCCCTGCCAGAGCCTCGTGGAGCTTTAGGTGTTTTCACTCAATAAACACTCACAATGCCCAGTCTGGGAATCGAAACCGCGACCCTACGACCGCGAGTCCGCTGCCCTAACCACTGGGCCATTGCGCCTCCACGCAGCCTTATATACCCTTGAAAAGATGCTACAATCAAAACTGGAATGCCTAAGATTGCAAGTCTGCTCATTCAGGGTAGGCCCAGGGCTAAACAGCAACAAGTATCATTATGTAATGCTTAATTACTATAGGGATATTGAGTATTAGACATGTTGACCGTGTAAATAGTGCGGAACTGCTGGGAAGAGGAAGAGGTATGAACAACTGACCCTACACCTTCTTCCTTTCTCAGCATGTTTGCCTGTTACTCTGCCCACAACCATCTGCAGCTCTCATTCTGGAAATGCATTAATCATTATTCAGAGTGATTTAATTTGTTGCAGTTGTGCATACTGCTGAGCCTGTTGCATTTCTGTTGCAGCATTCAAATTATCTTTGATGCTTTGAGGCAGGAATTAAGATAATGAGATTTAATGCTTGGATACATTGCCTGTTAAGGTTATTGCCATAGATAAGACCCTGGATAAGGAAATTGCACTCAATGATTGGCATTAAGGGATTAAAGTTCACCACATGTTCAACACATGCAAATAACTGTTTGCACACATATACAAATACTGATTTCTTACACAACAACAACAGCGATAATAATAACAATAACGATAATAACAAAAACAATGATAACAATAGTAATAATGATTATAGTAATAACTTGGCATTTTTACATGACATTTTTTAACCTTGAACAGTTTTCTTAACCTTGAATGATTTTGTTAACCTTAAACACACCTTGTCTTCCTGCTTGAAGAAAATAAATGCTTGGTCTATTTTTGGAACTATTTATAATGAAGGTAATAATCCTTGAGTAGCTGTGTGGTAAGTAGCTTGCTTATGAACCACATGGTTCTGGGTTCAGTCCCACTGCATGGCACCTTGGGCAAGTATCTTCTACTATAGCCTCGGGCCGACCAAAGCCTTTTGAGTGGATTTGGTAGACGGAAACTGAAAGAAGCCCGTCGTATATATGTGTGTGTGTGTGTATATATATATATATATATATATATGTGTGTGTGTGAGTGTGTGTGTGTGTGTGTATGTATGTGTGTATATGCTTGTGTGTCTGTTTTTGTCCCCCCAACATCGCTTGACAACAGATGGTGGTTTGTTTACATCCCCGTAACTTAGCAGTTCAGCAAAGATGCCCGATAGAATAAGTGCTAGGCTTACAAAGAATAAGTCCTGGGGTCGATTTGGTCGAGTAAAAAAATGCGGTGCTCCAGCATGGCCACAGTCAAATGACTGAAACTAGTAAAAGAGTAAATGCACAAGGCCTCAAATTTGGTGGAAGGTAACCAGTTGATTATATCAATCCCAGTGTATCATTCATCATCATCATCGTTTAATGTCCGTTCTCCATGCTAGCATGGGTTAGACGGTTCCACCAGGGATCTGGGAAGCCAGAAGGCTGCACCAGGCTCCGGTCTTATCACTGATACTTTATTTATCAATCCTGAAAGGATGACAGGCAATGCTGACCTTGAGAATATTTGAACTCAGAATGTAGCGACTGGTGAAATACTGCTAAGCATTGAGTCCAGTATGCTAACAATTCTGCCAGCTCACTGTCTTCATAATGATAATAATAATCCATTCTTCCAGAGGCACAAGGCCTGAAATTTGAGGGGGAGGAGACTAGTTGATTATATTAACCCCAGTGTTTTACTGGTACTTTATTTATCGACTTTTTAAGGATGAAAGGCAAAGTTGACCTTGGTGAAATTTGAACTCTGAATGTAGTGGCTGATGAAATGCCACTAAGCATTTCATCTGGCACGCTAACAATTGTGTCAGCTCACCACTTTATAATAATAATAATATAATAATAATAATAATAATAATAATAATAATAATAATCCTTTCTACTAAAGGCATAAGACCTGAAATTTAGTGGGAGGGAACTAGTTGATTACATTGACCCCAGTGTTTCCCTGATACTTTATTTATCACCCATGAAAGGATGAAAGGCCAAGTTGACCTCAGCAGAATTTGAACACAGAATGTACCAATGGTTGAAATACTGCTAAGCATTTCATCCAGCATGCTAACAATTCTGCTAGCTTGCCACCTTAATAATAATAATAATAATAATAATAATAATAATAATAATAATAATAATAATAAAAATAATAATCATCATCATCGTTTAGCGTCCGGTTTCCATGCTGGCATGGGTTGGTCGGTGCAACTGGGGTCTGGGAAGCCAGAAGGCTGCACCAGGCCCAGATTGATCTGACAATGTTTCTACGGCTGGATGCCCTTCCTAACGCCAACCACTCCATGAGTGTAGTGGGTGCTTTTTACGTGCCACCAGCACAGGTGTCAGACGTGGCTGGCAAACGGCCACGATCGGATGGTGCTATTTACGCTGGAAGCCAGTCGGGGCAGCGCTGGCAACAGCCACGTTCAGATGGTTCTCTTATGTGCCACCGGCACTGGTATCACAGCTATAATAATAATAATAATAATAATATAATAATAATAATAATGATAATAATCCTTTTGACTATAGGCACAAAGCCTGAAATTTTCGTGAGGAGGGGACTAGTCAATTACGACAACCCCAGTGTTTCACTGATACTAAAATTTGTTGACCCTGAAAGGATGAATGGCAAAGTTGACTGTGGCAAAATTTGAACTCAGTATGTAGCGATGGGTGAAATACTGCTAAGCATTTCATCCAGCGTGCTAACAATTCTGCCAGCTTGCCACCTTAATAACGAAGGTAATAATAAAGGTTATAACACTGGTTTCAAATTTTGGCTCAAGGCCTGCAATTTCAGGAAAGGTGGTAAATTGATTACATCGACCCCAGTGCCCAAACAGGTACTTATTTTATGGACACCAAAAAGAATAAAATAGTAAAGTTGACATCAGTGGAATTTGAACCCAGAACATAAAGATAGATGAAATGGTGCTAAGCATTTTGTCTGCCATGCTAATGATTCCACCAGTTCATTGCCTTATTATTACCTTTATAGGTAATAGCCTTTATAATTATGTGTTCTAATTAAGACACAACATCGTCAGTTTTGAGGGAAGGAGATTATTTGGTGGCCTTCTGGTTTAAGCACCCCATATAACCCCTCATGACTATTATATTTTTGGGAATTTTCATAAAATTTTTGTGAATTTGTGTTCTACACATAGGAATTCATATACTCTTTACTCTTTTACTCTTTCAGTAATTTGACTGCGGCCATGCTGGAGCACCGCCTTTAGTCGAGCAAATCGACCCCGGGACTTATTCTTTGTAAGCCCAGTACTTATTCTATCGGTCTCTTTTGCCGAACCGCTAAGTTACGGGGACGTAAACACACCAGCATCGGTTGTCAAGCAATGCTAGGGGGACAAACACAGACACACAAATACACACACACATACATATATTTATATATATATATATATATATATATATATATATATACATATATACGACAGGCTTCTTTCAGTTTCTGTCTACCAAATCCACTCACAAGGCATTGGTCGGCCTGGGGCTATAGCAGAAGACACTTGCCCAAGATGCCACGCAGTGGGACTGAACCTGGAACCATGTGGTTGGTTAGCAAGCTACTTACCACACAGCCACTCCTGCGCCTATGATTATGAAAAAAGTTTTTAAAAATTTTAAACTCCTTCCCATCCTCATAAATCTTAAAAGTTCCACTCTTTTCCAAATTTTTTAAAAAATCAGAGTCTAAAATATGGACAGTCTGAATCTTTTGCTTAAATTCCAGCAATGGACCACGCTTCGGGGCAACATCAATCCATTAAATATGTTTATGAGAATAAAACTTTTGAAAAACATCATTACATGTCAGAATGATAAAGAAGTGCAGGAGTGGCTGTGTGGTAAGTAGCTTGCTAACCAACCACATGGTTCCGGGTTCAGTCCCACTGCGTGGCATCTCGGGCAAGTGTCTTCTGCTATAGCCCCGGGCTAACCAATGCTTTGTGAGTGGATTTGGTAGACGGAAACTGAAAGAAGCCTGTCGTATATATGTATATATATATATATATCATCATCATCATCATCATCATTTAACGTCTGCTTTCCATGCTAGCATGGGTTGGACGGTTCAACTGGGGTCTGGGGAGCCCGAAAGCTGCACCAGTCCAGTCAGATCTGGCAGTGTTTCTACAGCTGGATGCCCTTCCTAACGCCAACCACTCCGAGAGTGTAGTGGGGGTGATTTTATGTGCCACCGACACAGGTGCCAGACGAGGCTGGCAAACGGCCACGCTCGGATGGTGTTTTTATGTGCCACCGACACAGGTGCCAGACGAGGCTGGCAGACGGCCACGCTCGGATGGTGTTTTTATGTGCCACCGACACAGGTGCCAGATGAGGCTGGCAAACGGCCACGATCGGATGGTGCTTGTTACGTCCCCACAGCACGGAGGCCAGTCGATGCGGTCGGTACTGGCTACGGCCACGTTCGGATGGTTTTATTGTGTGCCACGTGCCACCGGCACTGGTACCACAAGATACAAATTCCATTGATGTTCATCTATTTTGATTTGTTTTGATTTGATTTTTGATTTTCACTTGCCTCAACAGGTCTTCACAAGTGTCACAAGAAGGAAGGTATGCACAGGTGGACTGACTACGTCCCAGGTAGGGGCCATGGGTTATGGCCTGACTAGTCTTGCCGGGTCTTCGGATGGTGTTTTTATGTGCCACCGACACAGGTGCTAGATGAGGCTGGCGAACGGCCACGATCGGATGGTGTTTGTCATGTGCCCACCGCACTGACTACAGCACTGATGGATTTCTTGTGTGCCACAGGCACTGGTACCACAAGATACAAATTCCATTGATGTTCATCTATTTTGTCTATTTTGATTTGATTTGATTTGATTTGATTTGATTTGATTTTCACTTGCCTCAACCGGTCTTCACAAGTGTCACCAGAAGGAAGGTATGCACAGGGGGACTGACTAGTCTTGCCGGGTCTTCGGAAGGTGTTTTTATGTGCACCGACACAGGTGCCAGATGAGGCTGGCGAACGGCCATGATCGGATGGTGTTTGTTACGTGCCCAGCACGGAGGCCGGTCGATGCGGAACTGGCTACGGCCACGTTCGGATGGTTCTCATGTGTGCCACCGGAACTGGTACCACAAAGTGTGTGCCAACTGGCACTGGTACCACAAAGATACAGATTCCATTGATGTTCATCTATTTTGATTTGTTTTGATTTTGATTTTGATTTTCACTTGCCTCAACAGGTCTTCACAAGTGTCACAAGAAGGAAGGTATGCACAGGTGGACTGACTACGTCCCAGGTAGGGGCCATGGGTTATGGCCTGACTAGTCTTGCCGGGTCTTCGGATGGTGTTTTTTATGTGCCACCGACACAGGTGCTAGATGAGGCTGGCGAACGGCCACGATCGGATGGTGTTTGTCATGTGCCCACAGCACGGAGGCCATTCGATGCGGTACTGGCTACGGCCACTTTCGGATGTCCCCACAGCACGGAGGCCAGTCGATGCGGTACTGGCTACGGCCACTTTCGGATGGTTTTCTCTTGTGTGCCACCGGCACTGGTACCACAAAGATACAAATTCCATTGATGTTCATCTATTTTGATTTGTTTTGATTTGATTTTGATTTTGATTTTCACTTGCCTCAACAGGCCTTCACAAGTATCACAAGGAGGAAGGTATGCACAGGTGGACTGACTACGTCCCAGGTAGGGGCCATGGTTTATGGCCTGACTAGTCTTGCCGGGTCTTCGGATGGTGTTTTTAATGTGCCACCGACACAGGTGCTAGATGAGGCTGGCGAACGGCCACGACCGGATGGTGTTTGTTATGTGCCCACAGCACGATGGCCAGTGATGCGGTACTGACTATGGCCATGTTCGGATGGATTCTTGTGTGCCACCGGCACTGGTACCACAAGCGGTACTGACTACTTTTTATGTGCCACCGACACAGGTGCTAGATGAGGCTGGCGAACGGCCACGACCGGATGGTGTTTATATATATATATATGTATGTGTGTGTGTGTATATGTTTGTCCCCCTAGCATTGCTTGACAACCGATGCTGGTGTGTTTATGTCCCCATTACTTAGCGGTTCGGCAAAAGATACCGATAGAATAAGTACTGGGCTTACAAAGAATAAGTCCTGGGGTTGATTTGCTCGACTAAAGGCGGTGCTCCAGCATGGCCGCAGTCAAATGACTGAAACAAGTAAAAGAGTAAAAGAGTAAGCAAGGAATGTGGTCATAAGATATGCTAAAAATAACAGTTAAATTGCCCTTAGATCACACACAAAAAAATATTTTACATAATTGTATGAATTTCCATGACTAGAACTCAAATTCACAAAAAATTTCTGAAAAATACCTAAAAATAGAAATGTTATGAGGGGTTATATGAGGTGCTTAAACCATAGTTCCACTGATTATTCATCACCATCAACCCAAGTATTTGACTGGTACTTATTTTGTCTTGACTTTGGTGGGAAGAAAGGTAAAACTGACCTTGGACAGGTTTGTAAACCACTGTACTTAAATACTGCAAATCATTTTGAGTGACACACAATTGTGTCTGTCAATCCACCACAAAAACCAGTTCTTATTTAGACACTAAGTCAGCAATTTTGATGAGAAGGGATTTAGTCAAAATATAGGGTAGCAAATTTTTAGAAATTTCACTACCAGTGGCCTAGCAAATCAATAGACAACATATTCTCCATATAAAATTAGTGTGCATATATATATATATATATATATATATATATATAATATATTAATAAATAAAACATATGCATATATATGTACATATATGTACGTACCTACCTCTACATGTATATATACACGCATATATGAGTACAGGACACCAAAAAAATGTCGAACACAATGAGAAACGAAAACGTAGACACAAACACAAGGAACTGGACATTTTTCTTAAACAACAAAAACAGAGTACAGGACAAATAACACAAGGAAAAAGCCCCATCTTCAGTCGCCATGGTTTCATCTACTCTACGTTTCGAAGGTGAAGGCGAGACGTATCTTTGATAAGAAACTTTCCTTCCTGCGAAAAGCAAATCAAATAAAATTTGAGATCTTTTTGCAGAGGGGTAAAATGGTAACAAAACCAGGACAGTAACGACAGTACAAAATATAAGCAGTAAAAGACAGGACAAGGAAAATAACAAGACTAGAAGTGCTGTTATATATATATATATATATATATATATATGTACATTATTTATACAGTATATCTACAGTCTGTCTCTAAAGAAAATGTATAAATGAAAAATAAACAATAGCATAATATTTTGAAAGTGGTAGCTAGCATATTCTGTCACAAGAAAAAAAAAATGGTATTTCACTAAAAGTCTCCTTATTTTGTAGGACCTTAGAATTTTGATCATGGAACTCCCTTTGAGGAACACTTCCTTAGATGAGTAGGCCACTTCACAGCTAATTAGCTCAGTAACTGACTTTGTACAGTATTGAACAATATGATGATAGGCAACAGAATGTGTGTATGACCAACTAGTGTTGGGGGTAGTCCTGCAAATCTATTGAATCAAACTTCATACAGTTGTTTTCCATTCCAATAAATTCTCACTCAATATGAAATTTATCAACATTATTAAATAAAAAAAACATTCAAATGAAACAAGAAGAACTGCAATAAAGAAGAAAATTAAGAATAAATAAAACACAAAAAAGAGCTGTAAAATGAATATCTTTATATGTCCATTGAGATAAAACAACTTGAAGAAGATAATTTTATCGTCAGACAATAGTGGCTATTTCTAAATAGAGTTGTTCTGAAATTACCTTTACTTTGGATAAAAAGAAGAAGAAGAAAAAAAAAAAGGTGGGAAGAGGAATGACAGAGTAAAAGAAAATATTGAAAATAAGATTAAGAAGAAGAATAAGAAACATTTCAGTTCCATTTTTAAACTCCCGTAGAAACAATGAAAATCAAATCAAGTTAAAGAATGATTCTCAGAGAAGTTCTTTAGAATTTGTCTTCCTATTCTAGTATTTTAAATAATTCATGACTCTAGATTCTCACATAGACACACACATACATGAACACTCAAACACACATACACACACACACATGAACACACACACACACACACATGAACACACACACACATGGACACATCATGCACAGATAAACACACACACATGCACAGATACACACACACATGCGCGCACACACACACACACACACACACACACACACACATGGGTACACACATGCGTGCGCACAAATCAAATTCACCATAAACTGCTGCGGAATATGCATGATTCTTCGCAAAATCATGACAGACATACCAATTGACTAACATTAATTTTATGTTTTTTTTGTTTTTGATATTTTATTTTAAATACACAAGATCACTTTTATTTTAATTAGTTCTTTAAATGATTTGAATCCTTATCATCCAGACCATACTGGAGCGCCAATCATTTTTTTTGTATTAACGCTGTCAAGTCAGCAGTTCCTGTCTTATTAATGGTACTGGTACTGTTATCAGCACTGTGAATCTGTGACCAAGTCTTTATCAACCTGACCATACTGGAGTACCATTCTTTATTATTTGTTTTGTTTTTCTTTTTAAAGACCACCAAATGTGTTAAGGAAGTCGCTTGGCGGAGTTGTTGGAGCTTTGGATAAAATGTATTGCAACAACCTGTTCCAGCATTTTGTATTCTGAATTCAAATCCTGCCAAGATCAACTCCCCCTTTCATCATTTTGATATCAATTAAGTAACATTCAGAAGTGGTAGGGTTGGAAAAACTGTTAGATTATAGGAGGAGAGGCATCAAAGTATCCAGTGCAGCAATTTGCATTCTAAATTGAAATTCTATCAAGAAATTTAAGTCTGGCTGATGGCTAGAACCAATCATCCAATCACAGGATCACAGTTGATTATGGAAGCTACAATGAGTAAAGTGGGGTTGCAACTGCTTCCTACTGCAGTCAAATGGTGGGTGTACTAGTGCAGCATAACCTCATATTATAAAAGAGAAACTGATCGCCGTTTGTCTGTCTATAACAACATCTGTGTAGAGAGAGGGAAGAAAGGGAGGAGAAACAGTTGTTGTTGAGAGAGAAATAAAGTGAAAGGGGGAGGAAGGGTGTGTGTGAATAATAGATAAATAGGTAGTGTTGTCACCTTATTAACTAACAAATTTTGATTAGAAATAAGGGAATTTTTATGTGAAAGTCTGTCTACACAACACAATACAAACTTGAAAAATAGTTTTTGTTGTTGTTTGTGTGTGTGTGTGTGCGTGCTTCTGTATATCTTTCAACACATAGACAACAGAATACAGACTTAAAGACTTGCACTTACAAATATTTATGAAGGTACCTGCATGATTAACAAATATTTTTAATGGAAGGCGCAGGAGTGGCTGTGTGGTAAGTAGCTTGCTAACCAACCACATGGTTCCGGGTTCAGTCCCACTGCGTGGCATCTTGGGCAAGTGTCTTCTGCTATAGCCCCGGGCCGACCAATGCCTTGTGAGTGGATTTGGTAGACGGAAACTGAAAGAAGCCTGTCGTATATATGTATATATATATATGTATGTGTGTGTGTTTGTCCCCCTAGCATTGCTTGACAACCGATGCTGGTATGTTTACGTCCCTGTCACTTAGCGGTTGGGCAAAAAGAGACCGATAGAATAAGTACTGGGCTTACAAAAAGAACAAGTCCCGGGGTCGAGTTGCTTGACTAAAGGCGGTGCTCCAGCATGGCCGCAGTCAAATGACTGAAACAAGTAAAAGAGTTATAGGTAACAACCTAGTATAGTATAGTATCTAGAGTGGTTCCTTTCTTTTCTTATTTCAAAGGGTGGTGATTGGATATAAATAAATCCACCACCACCACCACCATTACCACCATTATTATCAACTCAGATGAACCGGATTTTATAACAAGCTATTGATATTTCACTTTGATTACTCAACCTGCTAGAAGTAGTAGCCAAATCTCCCTCAGATATTATAGTCTGCCCTCTTGAAAAATGTAAGGACACATTTAGTAATGTACTTCTAGAAACCTTTAAAAAGACATGATGGTTATGGCTAGAATGTCATTGATCAAATTATGTATGATCAAATCTGACCTGTGGTTAAATAACAACACCAGTGTTTTTATTTTTGTACATTCTAAGCTTCAGTCCTATCAACACTGATAGGCAGAGCCAGATGAAGGCCCATAGAGGCCCTAAGCACTTAAAAGGCTTTGGTGCCCTCAAGTATACTTATCTATACTTGGTTCAAAATGTAAACAATAGTAAACCATAAAAAATTTTTAATTTTTCAAAACGAAACAAAATTAACATTAAGATGGAAAATAATGCTTACTCTTGTATGTTTCCATTTTATGTTTGAAAAGTTTTCTCCTTTGTTTTGTTTTTTAATTACAAAGTCTTCGATGTTATCGTTAAAATTAATTTTACATAAAACTTCTGCTTCTATATTTAGTAGAATATTATTTTAGCAAGTTTAAAGTGATTTCTTTTGTGCCGTAAACCATTTTCATTTCTGTGGTTCTCCCAGTCCCTTGATGCCCTAAGCATATGCTTATTTGGATCTTTTCAATTCTGAAGCCAGGACCACAGATCTTTCTACTTAACTAAATATTCTGAAACTTCGTATGCTGATAGAGTCTAGCAAAACAAGACACAGGTTGGAACTAGTTTATTTGAGAAAAATCTATTTTATGACTTTAATCGTAGATTAAAACTGCGAATTTTAACCAATCAGATTGTTTGTTTTCATGTGTAAAACTTGACTGCATTCTATTAGTGTGATGTAGAAAGCGCTTTTGTGACGTACTAACGTTCGGAAAACTGTAAACAAACACAGAACGTAATGGCAGACGAAATACGGCTACGCATTTCGCCCGGCGTGCTAACGTTTCTGCCAGCTCTTTGCTTTTTTAATATAAATTTCTTGCCTTTTGCACAAATAAATACAATAAGTGAAATGAAACGCATTAGCTTAGAAACAAAATCTTGTTAGAAGCCTCGTCACTGAGATGCCACTTCTTAATAGCAAACGAAAGCAAGTACTAACAGAATGGAAACATTTTCAATTTAATACATGTGGCTTATTAACTAGTTTTAAATATTGTTATTAGAAGGTGGCTGACTATAGGATCCTGGAAACATGAGTACGTTAAATAATTAGAAGGAGATTTCACGGAGACATGCGGCTTGTTTACATTTAAGATGTTTAATACGTCACCAAATTGGTGGTCGAGACGGAGTAAATAAAATAAAGCCGAATGACGGAATATCATTGGTTAAAATTCTAATTATTAAACAACGTTAAACTTAGAAGTTACAATTCCGTTTTCATTCTGGTTTACAATTAAGTTTACTTTTGACACATTCTACCAGTATACGAAGTTTCAAATTGTTTGGTTCAGTAGGAAAAATTTGAAAAAACTGGCTTCAGAATTGAAAAGATCCGCTTATTTTGCTTAATCGTTAATCCAGTACTGCTGATAGGAAGCCAATAAAATAGGTACCAGTAATATACTGAGGTAAATTCATTTAATTATAACTGCTGTGATTTCACAATTTTTACCTTGTATATTAATTTCAAATTTTGGCACAATCCCAGCATTTTTGGGGTAGAGATAAGTACTTATCTTATTAACCCAGATAGGAGGAAAGGTACAATTGAACTCAGTGTGATTTGAACTCAGAATGTGAAGACAGACAAAATACCACTAAGTACTTCATCTAGTGTGCTAACGACTCTGCCAGCTCACCACCATTATACCTTGTTTATATTGAAATTGAAATCATTAGTTCTATTTATAGATTTGATCATATTTTAAAGACTCATGGCAACCTGCTTAAAAATAGCAGCCAATCCACCCTCATCACACTCTACTGTCTTAAAAAAGAAATGAGGAATATTGTAAATCCTCGAATGTAGTCTGCACTCAAGTATAATATGCAGAAGATTTTTAGGGGGCTGTACTTCTGAAAAACCTAAACCTTGTGTATAATACGCACCTCTTCTCTAACTTGAGTCATGCGTAATTAAGCCAGCAGCACCTAGTTGAACAAACACTTCTGTGCATGCATAATACAATAATGGTGATGTTCTTAACTGTTATATGGGAATGTAAATATGTTTGCAAATTGTTTTTGTTACTTGTTATTTTGTGTTCTGAATACTTTTATTTTAACAAATGTTGCTTACTGCAAGTTATGGATGATTCTTTTATGACTTCATTGCTTTAAGGCTTAGCTTAAGATATTTTCGCACCTGACATCACGGTATGCGTCTGAATAAACATTGCTGGACATCAAATAGAGACTCAGACATTGCTTAGAAAATATTTTTCAAGTTTAACCTCGTATATAGTATGCACTAGGGATTTTGACCTTTAAATTTTTGGAAAAAAATGCAGATTATACTCAAGGATTTATGGTACATAGGATACTCTTGACCATGATACACTATGCTGGTATGGTCACACCTTTGGTCAGATGTTTGTTTGATCAGGATTGACTTAGATGTAAGCAAAAATCAACAAACAACTGTAGAGCCAGGATTTTTGAATATCAGACATTTTGGTGTTGCTGATTCTCCAATGACTTTTTTGACATCAAACAGTTTGATGTGTCTCTTGTTCTCTTCGTCCTCTGTTCCTCCTCCCTTCCTCCCCTCACTCTCTCTCCGTTTATATGTAACTAGCAGTATCGCCCGGCGTTGCTCGGGTTTGTAAGGGAAATAACTATACAAGCATTTTTAGAGAGTTATAGCCAAAAAATAGAAAAAAATGCATTAAAATGGAAAAAAATGATTGTAAATTTTTTTTTAAATCGTAGACTCATCGTAGATGTGCGCTAATACCCAGAAGGGCTCAATATGAATGACGACTATAAGATACCCGGTTTTGGTTAAACTGCACCGCAAAATGTGGGAGTAGTTAGGAATCTAAATTGTAGGAGACAGACAGCACACAACTTTACTTTTATATATATGTAATATGTATGAACATATTTCTCTTTATGTGTACGAGGAGAGAAAAAGTGTTTATGTCAGTTGTGTTCAATTAATATCTCATACAGCTCCTCTCTCTCCCCTATCTCCTTCCCTCTCTCCCTCTCCCCTCTCTCTCCTTCTCTCTCCCTCTCTCTCTCCCTCTTCTCCCTATCTCTCTTCCTCTTCTCCCTCACACTTTCTGTCTGTATGTGTATATTTCTACAAGTGCACACTTATATCTGTGTGTGCGTATGTTTGTGGGTGTGAGTGTGTGTTTACCTCCAGTACTTAAATGTACTGTCTACAAAATAGGCTGACTATCCAGACAGTCATGCAAAATCATCAGCATCCGACCAGCTACACCCAATCATCTCATTCTTGGTATTTTTATATTTCAAAGGGGGTAGCACTAGCCTGTGGGAGCCTACATTCAAGCCTTTCCGTTTCAAAGTGTCACATGCTTTACAAGACGTTTGCATGAGAGTGGATTGACAGAATCATTACTTTACTGTCATTATTTTTTCATCATCATCACCATCATTATCATCACCAATCCCTTCATCAATAGCATCATCCTCATCATCATCATCATCATCATCAACATCATCATCATCATCATCATTATCACCATCATCATCATCATCATAAGCACCATCATTATCATCACCAATCCCATCATCATCGTCATCATCATCATCATCATCATCATCATCATCCTCATCGTCGTCGTCATCATCATCATCATCATCATCATCATCATCATCATCAGCACCACTATAAGCACCATCATTATCATCACCAATCCATTCATCAATAGCATCATCCTCATCATCATCATCATCATCATCGTCGTCGTCGTCATCATCATCATCACTATCATTATCATCACCATCATTATCATCACCATCATTATCATCACCAATCCCATCATCATCGTCGTCATCATCATCATCATCATCAGTAGCAGCAGCACCACCACCACCACCATTGTTTTAAAGTCCACTTTTCTGTGCTTGCATGGGTAAGGCAATATATCGAGGCAGATTTTTCTATGGCCTAATGTCCTTCCTGCCACCAACTCTCACTTCTTTCCAAATAAGGTAATATTTCCCCTTTGCATGAAAAATATCATCAGAAAACTTGAAACAATTGACGCCTCAGTGACACACGTATATACAATAATTACCAACGGCGACCCCCTAAAACACCACGTCCGAACATGGGATATCAGGACACACCTTTCGATACCATTCTAAGAACCTGCACCATAAATCACAACATAGCACTCCCCAACAATAAGGAACAACTACGTAACAGCTACTGTCCCAACCACTGCAATCATTTTTTAATAATAATAATAATGAAATTATTGTATACAGTGCTCAGGTGCACCACAACTTGTCAGAAAGTGCATATAAAGTGTATGCAGTAATGTACAAATGTCTGGAAAGCGAACAATGTATGAGTCAGATACATGCTTGCGTGTGTATGGAGGGGAGGAAATCAGGTGTAGTGTTGGCGAATCTCAGGAAGCATGGAAGTTTTGAAGGATGCAGTGCTCCAACAACTAACAACTGATGCCGGCAGTTTGTTCCATGCTTCAGCAACTCTCAGCGTGAAAAAATGTTTCTTAAAGTCATGGGAGCTGTGCTGTTTTCTGACTTTGTTAATATGTCCACGGGTGTTAGGCGGTTGGAGTTTGAAAAGGTGCTCAGAGTTATTGTTTGTAAGATGGTTGATAATTTTATGGGTGTCTGCCAAGTCGGCTGCCAGACGTCGGAGTTTCAATACACACACAGAGAGACATGAGATAGCACCAAACAGACAGGAAACCTCCACTCCTCCACAGAAAGGAACACAGAAAGAAATAAGGAGAGAAAATAAAGAATGTGTAGTGGCTAGTGATCTATTATGGCGAAAGCCGGACAGAAGGGTCACATAGGAGAGCTAGGGAGAAGGGGAGATAATAAAGTGGTGGTGATCCCAAAACGAAGGTGCATGTGCGTGTGTATAATAGAGTTTGTATGTTCATGTGGAAGAGGGCTGGTGATCTTGACGTGTGTGTGTGTGTATGTGTAGGTGTAAAAATATGGGTCTGGGAAGTGGCCAGTGCTGATGTGTGCTTGGTGGTGTGGTGTGATGTGATGTGTTGTGTGGTATGGTGATGTAAGGTGTAGTGGTGTGTGGTGTGGTGTGATGGTGTATATATATATATATATGTATGTATGTATGCATACAAATATATATATATATATATATTTATACATACACACACACTCACATATGTGTGTGTGTGTGTGTGTGTGTGTGTGTGTGTGTGTGTGTGTGTGTGTGTGTGTATGTGCAAGAGACTTCATTCAGTTCCCTTCTATCCAATCAGTTCATAAGGCTTTGGTCAGCTCAGGCTTATAGTAGAGACTCTTGCTCAAGGTATCGTGCAGTAGGACTGAACCAGAAACCAATCCATTGGGAAGTGAACTTTCTAACAACATAGCCTACTTCTAAATGTACGATAAAATATCTTGCACTATTTATTCCTACCCTCATCATTTTCAGTTCAATCCTGCTGTAGCCAGCATTATCTGTCATACTTTTGGGGTCAATAAAATAAGGTACCAATAACAGATGATGGCTTCATAGAAATGTTAGAAAGTTGGCAAAGATATCTTGTGGTATTTGTTCCATCCCTTTCTTTCCTGAGTTCTTGGCTGATAGACAATACCTACTCCCCAGATAATACTGCTGCTTGGTCCTTAGTGCTTTTTAGGGGAGTTAATTTTATTACAAGAATTCAGGCAAGGTCATAGAGGATAACTTTGCCCCTTAATCCTGCTAATGCTGGAGTTCTCTGAGGATGACTTCCTCTAACCCAAGTCAGAGGGGCTGAGAAATAAAGGGTCATGAACAGTACCCTTTTCTCTTTATTTAAATGGTAAAAATGCAATTTAGTGAAGAAGTACTTCATAATGTAGTGTGTTGTTATTGTTTGACTACAAGTCAGCCATAATGTAGAAGACCTATGATCAAAGGTGTTCCAGCTATGACTATCCAGATGACATAGATCTACATTAACAAATATGTCTTTTTCTAAATGGTAAAGTGTAATATGAGAAAGATTTGGTGGCCATTTCTAGCAAGTCAAGCGACCACGAAGAGGCTTTTGTTGAGTCAAAAGTTGTACAATGAAGAAGTATAGCATAGTTGTTGTTGCTTAGCCATAGGTTAACATTTACTCAGCAGACCTATGATGGAAAGAATCCCAGTTGTGACCATCTCACGCATGGATATGATTATGTTATCTAATATCTCTTTTATGTTGTTGTTTATTATTAATCAATTGACAACTGATAAAGGAGTAGAATTGAACTAGTGCATGTGTTAATGATATTGGCAAAATGACTCCCCCTAGACACAACAAAATTTGTTTCAACACACAAATTCACATAAAGAATCTTGCAAACCAGATAGAAAAAATTAAATAAATCTAATATCGCCTTTCCTATGTTTTACATGAACTGAAACATCCAGTAATGCTTGGATATTTTATCACAAGTCACTATGCAGTAGTATGGAGATTTCAAGATGCATTAGTTAAGTTAAGTTAAGTTAATTTTTTGGCTCAAAAAGCAAAAAGCAAGGCCATGTAGGGGGACATGGAGTTATGTACAGGGGTGTTCATGCAAAGAGTTCAGGCCATTTCTGGTCAAGAGAGACTTTGAACCAAGCGGCCGTCGGCATCTTCACTATCTCGCCCGGCAGCTTATTCCACAAAACTATAAGAATAAGAAATTAGAGTTTTTGTATATTGTCATTAAGGTAGGAAATATAGTGGAATGGTATTACTCATTTACTTGTTCGTTCCCAAATCTCAGAATAAAATATTTTTTGGTTTTGCTGTTGGGTGTTGCAATGAAGAGACAATCGGGGTTCCACTCTCTTTGAGTACCAGCATAAAGCTAACCATGTAAAAAGGCCAGATCTGTCAACAACTTTCAATGATTACCCTTCATATTTACTGACTGTTATGGCAAAACTAAGTCTGAAAGGAAATCAATGTCTTTGAAATCCCAGTCAGTAGGCTTCAGAATTATTTTGAAAGTAAAATAACTGCGTCCATCAAATTTTCTTAACCTAATTTTGATGTCCAGAGTATGAGGAATTATATTTTTCATAGTCAGTCATGTACCATTGCAAAGATTTGGAGGAATTATGTTACAAAGTAGCATGGTTGGTGCACCCTGCTTTAACTCTTGAGTATTTAGACTGGAGATATCCTGCCCAAATATTCAACCACTTTTATATTCAAACCAACTAGATGCAGCCTCTCGCATCTACTCTACAATGACAAACTCTTTTACTCTCTTTTACTCTTTTACTTGTTTCAGTCATTTGACTGTGGCCATGCTGGAGCACCACCTTTAGTCAAGCAAATCGACCCCAGGACTTATTCTTTGCAAGCCTAGTACTTATTCTATCAGTTTCTTTTGCCGAACCACTAAGTTATGGGGACATAAACACACCAGCATCAGTTGTCAAGCGATGTTGGGGGGACAAACACAGACACACAAAGTATACACACACACACATACATATATATATATATATATATATATGACGGGCTTCTTTCAGTTTCTGTCTACCAAATCCACTCACAAGGCTTTGGTCGGCCCGAGGCTATAGTAGAAGACACTTGCCCAAGGTTCCATGCAGTGGGATTGAATCCAGAACCATGTGGTTCATAAGCAAGCTACTTACCACACAGCCACTCCTATGCCTAAATCAATCACATGAGCAAAATCGAGACATCTCACAATGAATTCAATATGTGAATAAAGAAATATTACATTTGACAGAGTAATACTCAGTGCAAAATGGTTAAGCATTAGATTGCATTGAGGAATTCCTGCTAGATCAAGGCTGCTCAGAAATTTGGTCAGGTAATTTACAGCTTGGCCCTGCAAAGTGGTGTGAATCTTAGAAAGTAAAGGGTAAAGACCCCCTTCGGTCATGAATGACCATGGGATTGCACCTAGAAAGTTACCCTCCTAGACACAAGTCTGGGCAAGGTTGTTTATGGAAGACCAGCAGTCGCCCATGCATACCAGCCTCCCCTCTCCACGCCACCAGCGTTATCCAAGGGAAAGACAAAGGTCGATACAGCTTGGCACCAGTGACGTCGCAACTCATTTCTACAGCTGAGTGAGCTGGAGCAACGTGAAATAAAGTGCTTTGCTCAAGAACACAACACGCAGCCCGGTCCGGGATTCGAGCTCACAACCTCACGATCGTAAGCTCGACGCTCTAACCACTGAGCCATGCGCCTACCCTGGCAATAAAGTTCCTGTTCTGTTTCAGTGCTATGGATGAGTAGCAATTGAGTTTAGTCACTGGAGTACCTTTCAGGAAGCATGTTTTCATCTTTGAGTAGCTGGATAGCAAACTCATCATTAGCACTGGTCATAAGTGCATTCATAAATTGATGGTTAAGCTCAGTTACATAACATAAAACCAGAGATAAGATCAGAAAGGCATCAATTTGATTAGACCATGATATTACAGCCAGAAATTGTCTGAAATTACCAGCAAGAATGCAAATACCTCCTCTTAGCATACTTATGTTGTCTCTTAGTCTTGCACTGTCCAATCCAAGCCCTTGGCTACACATTTGTGAATCATAGCTGCTTCATCGCAAATGTATTTCATCTCTCCCCCTCTTTTATCTATGTCTCTCCCCATTCCCTCTCTCTCTCTCTCTCTCTCTCTCTCTCACACACACACACACGCACACACACACACACGCACGCACGCACACACTCTTTTACTCTTTTACTTGTTTCAGTCATTTGACTGGCAATGCTGGAGCACCACCTTTAGTCGAGCAAATCGACCCCAGGACTTATTCATTGTAAGCCTAGTACTTATTCTATCAGTCTCTTTTTGCCGAACCGTTAAGTTACAGGGACATAAACACACCAGCATCGGTTGTCAAGCGATGTTGAGGGGACAAACACAGATACACAAACATACACACACACACACATATATATATATATATATATATATATATAGATATATATATACAACAGGCTTCTTTCAGTTTCCGTCTACCAAATCCACTCACAAGGCTTTGGTGCCACACAGTGGGACTGAACCCAGAACCATGTGGTTGGTAAGCAAGCTACTTACCACACAGCCACTTATGCTCCTTGTATCAAAATTTCGATACAAATAGTTCTGGGTTCAGTCCTACCGTGCATCACCCAGAGCAAGCGTTTTCTACAATAGCCCCAGACTGACCAAAGCCTTGTGAGTGGATTTGGGAGACAGAAACTGAAAGAAGCCTGTCATATATGTGTGTGTGTGTGTGTGTGTGTGTGTGCATTTGTCCCCCACCACCACCACCAGACACTTAGTAGTGTGGCAAAATAGACCGATAGAATAAGTACCAGGCTTAAAAAATAAGTGCTGGATTCGATTCATTCAACTAAAAAAATTCTCCAGTGCAGTGCTGGACACATGACTGACACAAGCAAAAGATAAAGGATAAAAACTGAATTTTAAAACGCTAGAATTTCATATTTACTCTTTACTCTTTTTACTCTTTTACTTGTTTCAGTCATTTGACTGCGGCCATGCTGGAGCACCGCCTTTAGTCGAGCAAATCGACCCCAGGACTTATTCTTTGTAAGCCCAGTACTTATTCTATCGGTCTCTTTTTGCCGAACCGCTAAGTGACGGGGACGTAAACACACCAGCATCGGTTGTCAAGCAATGCTAGGGAGACAAACACAGACACACAAACACATACACACACATACATATATATACATATATACGACAGGCTTCTTTCAGTTTCTGTCTACCAAATCCACTCACAAGGCATTGGTCGGCCCGGGGCTATAGCAGAAAACACTTACATAAGATGCCATGCAGTGGGACTGAACCCGGAACCATGTGGTATGAATCTGACTTGGAATATGGTAAATAATATTGATGGTTTTGAAGATAATCACTTTGTAGCTCATGAATACAAGACAAACATACACACCCAGACAACTTACATTTATATATAATAATAAATGCGCCCTTTTAAAGCCTAGCCAGGCTCATGGGCCCGGTTTCCCTGTTTCTATGGAGTATGCATTCCCCAGCTGGACGGGACACTAGTCCATCACAGCGTTACTCATTTTTGCCAGCTGAGTGGACTGGAGCTACGTGAAATGAAGTGATTTGCTCAAGAACACAATGCGTCGCCCGGTCCAGGAATCGAAACCACACTCTTACGATCATGATGCTGACACCCTAACCACAAAGCCACATACCTCCACACATTTATATATTCAGACAGATTATGATAGGTGTTATTGAAGGAGATTTGGTCACTGCTTCTACAGGTCAGACAACCACATAAAGATGTTCTCATGGACTCAGTGTAATATAGTGAAGTAATTGAAGGAGCTTTATTAATGTTATGCTTCAACTAGACATTATTTCAAATCTTAAGTCCGCAGCCTATTCCAACACTCCCCAAATTTCAATACAAACTGTCTTGGTTTAATCCTCACCAGAATTAATTTAATCCTTCCATCTGACACAGCATGGAGGTAAGAAAGAAAGGACAATTGCTAAACAGAATGCCAGGTCTGACGTAATTTTCTCTCTCTCCCTCTCTCTTTCTCTCTGTATCAATTGCCTCAAGTTAACATACAAAACACAACCAGCGCTAGCAAGTCATATAACCCATTGTTTCGCAATCAAGTCATCATGCATACCAAGTGCTGGAAATCCCTCATTCATTGTAAATTTGTGACGTTGTATGGAGGGGAGTGAAAATACCAGGGGTTCTGGGTTCTCTTATTAAAATCATGTCTCACCTATTGTTTTAATAAATAACTCTTTCCTGTCTTTCAAATTATTTATATTTATCCACCAATAACAGCTTCCTTTTCTAGATTTCTTCCATTGTTCTCTTCTCTTCGTTCTCCCCATTCTTTCTTTTCAATTCCACCACTAGCAGGTTTTCCTTTTGTTCTCTTATGTCGCTCCTTAATCCCCTCACTCTTTTTTTTCTTACTCTTCTTTTACTCCTCTCCTATTACTCTCCTTTAATTCCTCTCCTATTACTCCCATAACACACAGTTTGATATTTTTTTTTCTCCTCTTTTACCATCTTATTTGTTGTTATCATTGTTGTTATTCTTATTGTCGTTGTTGGTGTTGTTCTTTTTATATATCTTACTATTGTCCCCTTTTCTTCGGAATAGTTTCCTCACCAAACCACCAATCCACTACCAAACCACCTAGCAGCCAGCCAGCCACCCAACCAGCCCCATCCCCACCCCAACCACTTCAACTTTTCTATCTTCATACCCCGCCCCCACCACATTATCTTCCTTCTTCTGCACTTATTGTTCTTCCTCTCCCCCATTCTCTCTCCATCTCTTGCTCTCCCTCTTTTTCTCTCTCTGTCCATCTTTCTATCTATCATTTTTATCTATCATCTATCTTTTACAGCCTCTTTCTTTGCTTACCTTAATCACCTCTCCCTTTCTTCTTTCTGTTCCCTTACTTTCTCTTCTCTCTCTCCCTCCGTCTCCCTCTCTCTCTCTCCCTGTCTTTCATCACATTTCTCTCGTCTCTAACCATCATTTACTCTCCTCTAACATTTCTTTGCATTTAAACTTCTTTTTTCCTTTTCCTATTTCTTTCTTTCTTTTCTTTCTTTCTTTCTTTCTTTCTTCTTTTTCTTCCGTTTTGTTTTTTTACTTTTCTTCCCATTCATTTCTCTTTCTCTCATTCTCTCTCTCTCTCTCTTTCTCTCTCTCTCTTTCTCTCTCTCTCTTGCTCTCTCTCTCTCTCTCACCCTCTTTCTCTTTGCCTGTCTTTCATTTCTGAGAATTTTTTCTATACTTACATATATTTCCTTACACTTCTCCTCTTACTTCTCCCCCCACTCTCTCTCTCTCACTCCTTTATCTACGTATATATCTACATCTCACACTTCCTCCCACTCTCCTTTCATCTCTTCTCCTTCTTTCCCCCCTCTCTCTGTCTGCTTCTCGTTTCTATATCTCTTCTTCTGACTCTAAAGTCTTCCTGGGTTCCCAACCCTTTCCTTTATTTTCTCTGATTTTTTGAATTCTTCTGATTTATCTAGCCTCAGTCTTTATCTCTTCCACTTACATTTCTCTCAATCCCTGGCCCAGATTCTTGTCAATTAATTAAAAGCCCGGAAGGCATGTTTAATTTTTATGTACTTAAAAAAAAAAATACAACAACAACAACAACAACAATAGAAAAACAACAATGAACAAACAATGAATACAAAAACATCAAAACAAACAAATCACAACAATAACTGCAACAACAGCAAAAGAACATTTTTATATTCATTTTTCCTTTTTTTTTTTAAACTTTTATTGGCAGTTTAATTATAATAAATTCCTAACAAAATAATGCTTCTAGGCTAATAGACTTTTTGTCTGTTTGTTATTGTTTCAACATCGATCCCTCCTCCCTCACTCCCCAACCTCACCCCACTCCATATTTTTCTCTGACTGACTTCAATTCCATATTATTTGAAGCTGAAGTTTGCAGAATTTCACTATCATAAATCTGGAATATTCCCAATGAAAGATCTTTGTAGCTCTCTCAAATTGAACCTACTTAAACATAGACACCTGAGCTTCTTCAGTAATCTTCTTGCTTTGATGCTTTGGAAATGGAACCAAGCAAAATATTATTATTGATTTCAAATTTTGGCACAAGGCCAGCAATTTTGGAGGAGGGAGTAAGTCAATTTCATCAACCCCAGTGTTCAACTGGTACTTATCTTATTGAGCCTGAAAGGATGAAAAGCGAACTCAATATCGGTGGAATTTGAACTCAGAACATAAAGACAGACGAAATGCTACTAAGCATTTTTCCCAATTTACTAATGATTCTGTCCACTCACTACCTTAAAACCAAGCATAACATCATCATCATGATCATCATGATCATCATGATCATCATACTCATCATCATCATCATCATCATCATCATCATCATCATCATCATCATCATCATGCTCATCATCATCATCATCATCAACATCATCATCATCCTTTAACGTCCGCTTTCCATGCTAGCATAGGTTGGACAATTTGACTGAGGTCTGGCGAACCAGATGGCCGTGCCAGACTCCAATCTGATCTGGCAGAGTTTCTACCACTGGATGCCCTTTCTAACACCAACCACTCTGAATAATGGTAATATTAAATGAGGATGGTGAGCTAGCAGAATCGTTAGCACACCAGGTAAAATGCTTATCAGCATTTCGTCCGTCTTTACATTCTGAGTTCAAATTCCACTAGGGGCGACTTTGCCTTTCATCCATTTGGGGTCGATGAATGAAGTAGCAGTGAAACACTGGGGTTGATGTAATCGACTAGCCTCTTCCCTCAAAATTTCAGGCCTTGTGCCTTTAGGAGAAAGGATTATTAATGGTAATAATAATTCTTTCTACTTTAAGTATAAGACCAGCAATTTTGGGGCAGGGAAGGGGTGTTAGTTGATTGCTTTGACCCCGGTATTTGACTCTCTTTTTTTTTATTTTACTTGCTTCAGTCATTTGACTGCGGCCATGCTGGAGCACCGCCTTTAATCGAGCAACTCGACCCCGTGACTTATTCTTTTGTAAGCCCAGTACTTATTCTATCGGTCTCTTTGCCGAACCGCTAAGTGACGGGGATGTAAACACACCAGCATCGGTTGTCAAGCAATGCTAGGGGGACAAACACAGACACACAAACACACACACATACATATATATATATGAGAAGACCAGGCAGGACAAGTGAGCCCAGCCCACTTATGAATGCCTTTCCTCCCTTGGACACAAAGACCTGTTGAGGCAAGCGAAGTCGATATAGAACCTCATCCGACGACAGGCACCCATGCCAACCCCCCTTTGCTTGCGAAGACATGTTGGGGCAAGCGAAATCGAAATCGAAGTCAAAATCGAATTGAACCAGCCAGGATCCCTGGTCTGGTGGTACGTAAAAAGCACTATCCGACTCGTGGCCGATGCCAGCGCCGCCTCCACTGGCTTCTGTGCCGGTGGCACATAAAATACACCAATCTGACCGTACGACAGGCACCCATGCCAACCCCCTTGCTTGCAAAGACATGTTGGGGCAAGCGAAATCGAATTGAACCAGCCAGGTTCCCTGGTCTGGTGGTACGTAAAAAGCACTATCCGACTCGTGGCCGATGCCAGCGCCGCCTCCACTGGCTTCCGTGCCGGTGGCATGTAAAATACACCAATCTGACCGTACAACAGGCACCCATGCCAACCCCCTTGCTTGTGAAGACATGTTGGGGCAAGTGAAATCGAAATCAAATTGAACCAGCCAGGATCCCTGGTCTGGTGGTACGTAAAAAGCACCATCCGACTCGTGGCCGATGCCAGCACCGCCTCGTCTGGCTTCCGTGCCGGTGGCACATAAAATACACCAATCCGTGAGTGTAGTGGGTGCTTTTTACGTGCCACCCGCACAGGTGCCAGACAGAGCTGGCAAACGGCCACGAACGGATGGTGCTTTTACGTGCCACCGACACGGGGGCCAGACAGAGCTGGCAAACAGCCACGAACGGATGGTGCTTTTACGTGTCACCTGCATGGGGGCCAGGCGAAGCTGGCAACAGACACGAACGGATGGTGCTTTTACGTGCCACCAAAGCCTGAAATTTGCATGATAGAGATTAGTTAATTGTGTCAACCCCAGTAATTGGTTAGTACTTTATTTAATCACCCCACTCACTCTGAGGGATGAAGGGTCAAGTTACCCTCACTAGTATTTGAATTCAGAACATAAAGGGCTGGAAGGAAAAGTACAAGCCATTTTGTCTGATACTTTAATGATTCTGCCAATCCACTGCTCTTATGATAATCCATTCTACTAAAGAATCAAGGCCTGAAATTTTTGTGAGCAACAGGGCGAGTTGGTTGCATTAACCCCAGTGCTCAACTGGTACTTATCAACTCCAAAAGGATGAAAGCAAACTCGACCTCAGCAGAATTTGAACTGAAGGAAGATGAAATTGTATAAAGCATTTTCTGCTTACAGTTGTGCCAACTTTACTCCTTCATTGCTCTTATAAAAATATGATAATAACTTTGAAAAGTCTGGTACAAGCCCACAGTTTTTTGTCTTTGTGTGTGTGTGTGTGTGAGTGTGTGTGTGTGTGTGAGTGTGTGTGTGTGTGTGAGTGTGTGTGTGTGTGTGAGTGTGTGTGTGTGTGTTTGTGTGGTTGTTGCTGTTGTTTTGTTCTCAGGTTAACCCTGATTAAGCAGACCTCTGATAAAGCATGCTCCAACTGTACCCATCTCATCCTTTAGTACATGTAGAACTACAAGATCAAGTGCGCCCTTCTTTTGAAGGTGATACAGTGAGATTTGAATTTGATTTTCCTTGCTCTTTCTGGCAGGGAGTGAAACAGGCTAGAGCAGTGATTCTCAATCATTATTTTACCAATGGACCCCTTTGATTCCTATTGAACTCAGCTGGACCCTCATAGCCATTTGAGTTGTAAAAAATCTTATATTTTTATAATGAAATATTATAAGGAAGTATATTTAAAAAATTGTTATTTGTGTATTTACAAGGTGGGCCAAAAAGTACAAAAAGTACAAAAGTACAAAAAGTACAAAAGTACAAAAAGTACAAAAGTACAAAAAGTACAAAAGTACAAAAAGTGGGCCAAAAAGTACAAAAAGTACAAGGTGGGCCAAAAGTCATGCACAAAACAAGTTCAATATGCTCAGGAGCTGTCAAAGATATGCTTCAATTTTTCTAAAACTAAATAAAAAAGATAAAATAATGATGAATGCACAAATACTTGTACATGATGAAGAAACTAAAAAAGAAGAAGAAAAAAATAAATGCCCTGATGCAGTACCATACTGTGGTTCTCATGGTTTCTGATCTTAACTGATTGGAATTGTTATCATGTACATTGTTTTGTCTTCGTATAAAAGATGGGCTACAGCAAATATTCTGCTCAATACCACAGATTTGCTTGTCAGTTGTTTGACCTTAACTGTTGAGCATGTCCCTTAGCGGCTGACGATATGTGCATCTCTGATCACGAGCAGAATTAGTGGGGGAGCATCATAGCCATGTGTTGAGAGGAGTTATTTGGGGTTTGGGTAATTCACCTTTGGAAACATGGGTGTTTCGTTCAACATCCTTAAACAACCCTTATTTTGGGACCTTTTGAGCAGGATGGGCTACTTGACCTGAAGAAAATTCTAATTGGTGCCTCACCTGCAAGGTCATGCACTGTTTATTTTGATATGAGATCACCATGTCATGAACATGGTTGTGATGCAATGTACCTGGTGTACCCTTATCAGATGAGTAGTCATGATGGGTATACTGGGCTTCATATATTTTACCACAGAGTCACTTTGATGGCATGCACTACTCCATCACTCACTAATAATAATAATAATAATAATAATAATAATAATAATAATTATAATAATAATAATAATAATAATAATAATAATAATAATAATAATAACAACAACAACAATAACAACAACAATAATAATAATAATAATGGTGATAATGGTTTCAAATTTTGCCATAAGGGCAGCCATTTTGAAAGAGGGGATGAGTCGATTACATCAACCCCAGTGTTCAACTGGTATTTATTTTATCGACTCTGAAAAAATGAAAGGCAAAGTCGACCTCAGAATTTGAACTCAAATTTCAAATCTTTTTTTTTTTTTTGCAAAGGTTCCCATACATAATCCTTTCACACTGTTAAAATACCAACATTTCCAGTCACATGTTTTGCTATACAGAGAGCAGCACCATTTATTTTTGGCAAGCTTTTGCATGTGGGTATCATCTATATCCATAATAGATACATCATGGCAAACCTTCACTAATAATGAACAATATTGACCTGTAGGGAAGGAACAAGGCCACACATGTTCTCATGGGGGAACGGTCAATTACATAACCCCCGAGCTGGCAGAGACGTTAGCACGCAGGGCGAAATGCGTAGCCGTATTTCGTCTGCCGCTACGTTGTTAGTTCAAATTCCGCCAAGGTCGACTTTACCTTTCATCCTTTCGGACTCGATTAAATAAGTACCAGTTATGCACTGGGGTCGATATAATCGACTTAATCCGTTTGTTTGTCCTCTCTGTGTTTAGCCCCTTGTGGGTAGTAAAGAAATATATATAACCCCCGATCTGTAATTGGTATTTGGGGCTTATTTTATTGCCTCCGGATTTGGCTAGCTCTGGATGGTTTATTTAATCAATTCTGGTAGAAGAAAAGGCAAAGTTTGAACTCTGAACATTACAAGAACAAGTTACTAAAAAGTCAGGGTTTATATAGAATTAATGACACACACACACACACACACACACACACACACACACACACACACACACACACACACACAAACACACGTATACTTTTGCATGTTGGTACCATCTATGTCCATAATAGATACATTATGGAAGACCTTCACTAATGATGAATAATAGTGACTTGTAGGTAAGGAACAAGGGCCACATATGTTCACATGGGGGAACATGCAATTATATCACCCCCAGTCTGTGACTGGTATTTTGGGACTTATTTTATTGCCTCCAGATTTAACTGGGTAACTCTATGTCCAAAATATAAAATTTCTTGATGTAACAATTACTGCTCTATTCTTTAGCGTGTGCTTCATTTCTGATATGTTTTATTATTAAACTATCTATCCACAACCCAGTTACAGCATCTCTTACAAAGTCCACTGCACATTATTTACATTATTTAAGTTTGACAGATATTTATCCTCATCTTCTTTGTTGTTAACACATTTCGGCTGATATACCCTCCACTTCTCATCAGGTGTCTTGGGAAAATTTCGAACCTGGGTTCTCATTGCTAAGGTATTTTTCGATGTTGTAATTATTATTATTATTATTATTATTATTATTATTATTATTATTATTATTATTATTATTATTATTATTATTCAGGTCACTACCTGGAATCGAACTCAGAATCTTGGGGTTAGTAGCCTGTACTCTTTACCACTATGCTCGTGGGCAATTATGGAGTGAATTTTAGGGTTTATAAATCTGATATTTTTCTATCCTTCCTTAATACCAGTTCCCATATGCTACTCATATCTGCATTCAGTCTGCTTAGGAGGTTGTTGTGTCCAAGCATACGTGCCGCTTCTTTTAGTTTTCGTATTTTCCAGTGGTGTTCTCTGTCTATTATTTTAACTTCATCCCACAGGGGGAGGTGGTCTCCATTTTTCCAGACATGATCAGCTATACCCAATTTATCAATATCTCCTGATGTTACAGCTTTGCAATGTTCATCTACCCTTATTTTGAGGATAACCTACCACAACTGCATGGGATGGAGTACACACAGTCTTTGATCATATTCTATTCTATTTGTGGTTTTACTTGAAGGAGATATTTGCAAAGTGTTGTATTACTCTTGAATACTGTTCTGATGTCATATAGGCCGCATATCTTTTGTATCTTTTCAGAGAGGCCTTACACATAAGGTAGACAGACTGTGGACAGTTTATTGGTTTTATCCTCTCTTTTCTTCATAATTGGAGTAGAGAGTTTGCTTTTGGGGTAGTTGTTGCTTAATAGATTGTTATTGAGCTTGATCATTTCTTCGTCCACTGCATCATCTATGTCTGATTACTGTACTGATCCTTGCACTTCTACATATTATCAGTTGCTACCTCAAGGATAACATCATTGTAGAAATTTTAAATTTTTGTCTTTAGAGTCTGATGAGCTGCCCACAAAGCTTTGGCTTTGTGGAAACAAAACCTTGGGTAACTCTATGTCCAAGATATAAAAGAAATTTTGGCATACATATATAAATGTCATTAAATGCAACTAGGGTGTTAGGAAACACCTACATTTTTATATTTATGTAAATTTTCTTACAAGATTATATACGTATATTCATTCATTTAATTATTTTATTGTTTTTTCTTGGACCTGAAGAGTGACTATATTTAAATTGAACTGATTTTACTGTTATCAGTTTTAAAATATAGCCATGAAACATGTGTAGTCCTTTTATCAATTATATACTTTTTATTTATTATTTTGTACATTACTTAATTATTGGTATATGTTTTTATCTTATATTTAATTTTCTTCTATATGGTATAATTTAATTATATCACTGTTATTTCAATGTTGAATTGATAAAAGGTCGGGTTTTTTCTAATTCATATATATATATATATATATAAAACATTATTGGTGAATTGAAGAAATGGAGCTGAACGCAGATTGAACAGAAATCGTTTTATTTCATTCTACACGTGTTTCGAAAGGCACAAATTACCAAAATCCGATTGAATAATGGGACCATATTGTGTCTGGCCTTTAAATAGCGTTTATAAATAATACCGGCACCCATAGCCCTTGGTAACAAATTCTGAAATAGCCTTTAAGATATCTATGATTGACCACTGCAAGGGGAATTACTCCTGTAAGACAAACGGGGCTTGGTTTTTTCACAGCGGGGGGTTTCCTTGACAAGGTAGGCTTAGATGAACACACACACACATAAAACATAATATATATATATAATTTTTTTATTTTTTTCTTTCTGCCACCCAACGGTTATCACAGCAGTAGCCACTGACAGCCGAACGATCAAACGCACACACGTACACAAAAAATGTTTTCTACCCCTACGCCAACACACACATATATAGAACAGTATACACACACACACGTCTCTAAGTAGATTTTTTCTCGCCACTTATAAAACATCCAAATTCTTTAAATAGTCAGAACTTTATTCTCGGTCACAAAGAACATCTATACACCCTCACCCACATGATTGACCGATGCCTGACCCGTTGAATTCTTCAGCCACGGTTCTCAACATACACTGATAAACAGTTTCGCCATGGGCTC
>NC_043001.1:131739639-131749639 GCF_006345805.1 Octopus sinensis | reverse complement strand
GAAAATTAGAGTTTTTACTCATGAACGAGAGCATGGTTATGTGACTGAGGAGTTTGTTTCATAACTTTTTGGTTTCAAGTATGCTGTCACACTGCGCAGCAGCACTTTAAGGAAGTGCCTTTTTACCATATCCAGAGAAATTTGGTTAACTGAAAACTGAAAGGAAGACCAATATATACTAATAGACTGTCCACCATACAAGTCAAACTTTAGAAAACTGAAATTTACAGCCAAAATGATTAACCCCTTACCCGGCAGAAACGAATATATTCGTTTTGACCGAAATCGTTTGTTTCTATCTCTGGCGAGTTAACTCGTCAAAAGATAGACTCGCCAAAATCGACAGCAAATGAGTTCCTTCGTCTAAAAACGGGTTAACTCGTTTCTGCCCAAAGCGCTAATTTAAAATCAATATTATTGAATTAAAATTCATAATAAATAAGGTTTGAAATATACCTCGAAATCACCATTCAAAACATAGTAAAATAAAACAATTATATAAAACAATGCTTTATAAAGTATTTATAAATTGTTTTTTGTTATTTTTGTTTAGAGTTGGAAATTCATGCAGTTTTGAAATATGAGTTCTTTCTTGGAAATACAGCATCACAGACAGCTCAGAATATTAATGGAGTATTTCATTCTAATGTTGCTACACAGCAGACAGTATCAAATTGATTTGAAAATTTTCTTTCTGGTAACTTTGACCTCACAAATGAGCAATGCTATTGATCAGAAACGAAGGTGGATATTGACAAACTGAAAGCCACTGTCGAGTCAGATCCATCTCAAAATGATTGTGAATTATCATTGTTGTTTGGTGTTAGCAAACAAATAATATTGACTCACCTAGTTCAAATTGGTAAAGTGAAAAAGTTGGATAAGTGGGTTCTACATGAACTCAATGAAAATCAGAAACAGCAACGTCTAGAAGCCTGCATTCTGTTACTTTCTCATCACAAAAATGAATCATTTTTGAATTGAATTGTTATAGGCGCAGTAGTGGCTGTGTGGTAAGTAGCTTGCTAACCAACCACATGGTTCTGGGTTCAGTCCCACTGTGTGGCATCTTGGGCAAGTGTCTTCTGCTATAGCCCCGGGCCGACCAATGCCTTGTGAGTGGATTTAGTAGACGGAAACTGAAAGAAGCCTGTCGTATATATGTATATATATATATATATGTGTGTGTGTGTTTGTGTGTCTGTGTTTGTTCCCCTAGCATTGCTTGACAACCGATGCTGGTGTGTTTACGTCCCCGTTACTTAGCGGTTCGGCAAAAAGAGACCGATAGAATAAGTACTGGGCTTACAAAAAGAATAAGTCCCGGGGTCGATTTGCTCGACTAAAGGCGGTGCTCCAGCATGGCCGCAGTCAAATGACTGAAACAAGTAAAAGAGTAAAAGGGTAAAAGAGTAATATGAGGAAAAATAGATCCAATACAGCAACCGTAAACACTCAGCACAATGGCTGGACAAAGACAAGCCACCAAAACACAGTCTTGAATTAATCATTCATTATCTTGCTTTGAGATTTTCATAATGTGATTTCTTACTTTTTGAATGACATTATAGGGTAGCTGAGAGAAGCCAGATCTGGTCAGTTTGATCATGTCGAATATTCGGGCTGGGTATGGCCATTTTGAATGCCAAAGGGTTAATTGACTAATCCCATCCCTTCTAAACTGCTGATCTCGTGATTAATTAGAAATAATTATTACCAATAAGCAAAGACAAGTGGGAAACTAGATGCATAGTAGTCATCATAATCATCCTCATCATCATCATCATCATCATCATTGCTTTAATGACAACCATTTTCATGCTTGGCTGGGCATGAGCGAATTTGTTGAGGCAGATTTGTTTCTGTCGCCCACCTTCACCTGTTTAGAAGCAGGGATGATATTTCCTCATAGCTGGACATATTCCCATGGAATACAGGAAATGAGTGACATCACTTGTTGTTGATGATGCTCATTTACAGCCATAATGTGATCGCAAGACAAAGACACACACACACACACACACACACATTTATATAGGTACAGGTGTAGCTGTGTGGTAAGAAGTTTACTTCTCAAACACATGATTCCAAGTTCAGTTCCACTGCATGACACCTTGAGTAAGTGTCTTCTACTGCAGCACAAGGCTGACCAAAGACTTGGAGAATGGATTTGGTAGACAGAAACTGAAAGAAGCCTATCCTATATATACATATGTGTATGTCAAATATATATATGTGTGTGTGTGTGTGAGTTAGTGTGTGTACGTATGTGTGTGTGTGTTTGTCCCTCACCACTGCTTGACAACCAGTGTTAGTTTGTTTATGTCCCTATGACATAGCAGTTTGGCAAAAGAGACTGGGAGAATAAGTACTAGGGTTACAAAAATAAGCACTGGGGTCAATTTGTTCACCTAAATCCTTCAAAGCAGTGCCCCAGCATGGTTGCAGTCTTATAGCTGAAATAAGTAAAAGCTAAAAGAGATACGTGTGTGTGTGTGTGTGTGTGTGTGTGTGTGTGTGAGACCAAGGCTGTTGGTGATATGCTGTGCATGGGAAGACTCATTAAGTCAAGTGAAATTGTTGTTGTGGTTGCTGCAAGTAGCATGATCTTCAAATGTTGGGCCTCATGAAGGCAAGGGATGAGGCGGTGAAGCATGATCTTTGAATACTGGGCTTCAAGGAGGTGATGACAAGTGACTGAGACCTTTGATGGTATGCTGTGCAAGAGAAGACTCATCAAGCCAAGTGAAATCATAGCTGTGGCTGTTGTTAGAGTCCTGCAAATGGTACCCATGAATCATAGTTGTAACATCCATGAAATCAGAGATGCAGCAGTTGATGGTGTCATGTAAATGGCACCTGTGCCAGTGGCATGTAAAAAGCACCCCATTACACTCTTGGAGTGCATCCAGCTGTAGAAACTTTGCCAGATCAGACTGGAACCTGGCACAGCCATCTGGCTTATCAGTTCTGTATAACTGTTTAACCCGTGCCAACATCGAAAGCAGGCATTAAACGATGATGATGATGATGATGATGATGATCTGTGTGTGTGTGTGTACACTCACAAGGCCTGAGGTACTGCATCTGAAACCATGTGGTTCTAACTTCTAAACTTCTAAACCATACAGCCATGCCTGGTGTAATTACTGGTTTTTTATACTTTTTTAAAAGCATAGTGAAAAAGTTCTATTGTTATCTCAGCAATTATTTATTTAGTTGACAGCAGACACATGTATCTTTACTACAATGTCAACTTACAATAAAATATTTAGTATAGAAACAGTTCCAAAATATGCAGCAATAATTTCAAGGCTTAACATGCCACCAATGCAAAGAGATTTTCTTAGATTAACTTGGGACATTGAACGATCTTTAAATTCCAGGGAAGTTCTTGATTAATATGGATGAAGCAATTAAAAATTGCACATCAAACAACTGCTCTACATCTTAAATTATATCCTTAATTAGGCAGAAGATCTTGAAATTACAAAAGAAAGAATTTTGGAAGTTTTTGCATTCATGCTTATTCTATCCAGAAGTATTAGTTCTACAAATGCAACTATTTTATTTTTGTTTCTCTTCTTTTTTTTTAACTGAAAATCAAAACCAAGTTCTTGATTCCAAACCACCAAGTATAAATTCTAAAAATATAACCACAGCGTTACATATATTCTCATATTCTGAAGACATTTTAGAAAATGTCTTTTCGTAGAATTTAATACATCAGAATTTTCTCTGAATAACTTCAATGTCTGACAAAAGATATTTAATTATTCAAGGTTAATAAAAACCTGATAAAATTACAGTATTTTATGCAGTAAACACTTGCAGAGACACTTTCTTGATATTTTGAAATAAAACAGCAATAATGTATCTAATTTACATAAATTCTTAATGATAAACATCTAATTCTATGTTCTCCGATGTGATTATTTCTGACAGAAAAATCTTTCATTTATTTTTACAGTCTTTTAATATGAAACAGTTGTTTGCTCCATGTAATTTGAACTAGCTGTTGACCAATGCTAATATTGAATGACCTCAACATTATGAAAGAAAAAAAGAGAAAAAAAGATATACAATATGTGTGAGTGGGTATGTATGTATGTATGCGTATGTGCATGCATGCATGCACATGTCTTTGTACTTGCCATCCACCACATGACGATCAGCGTTGGTTTGTTCATGTTCTTGTAATTTAGCATTTTGGCAAAAGAAGGAAACAATAGAAAATGCATGAATGGTATAATATATATATGTATGAAGATATATGTATGAATATATATCTATATAAATATGTATATATACATATGGCTGATGCCAATCGTGGTCGATGCCAATCGTGGCCGACGCCAGCGTCGCCTCGACTGGCTTCCGTGCGGGTGGCACGTAAAAAGCACCATCCGAATCGTGGCCAATGCCAGTGCCGGCTCGACTTGCTTCCGTGCCGGTGGCACGTAAAATACACCAATCCGACTGTGGTCGTTGCCAGCCTCGCCTGGCACCTGTGCAAGTGGCACGTAAAAAGCACCCACTACACTCATGGAGTGGTTGGCATTAGGAAGGGCATCCAGCTGTAGAAACATTGCCAGATCAGACTGGAGCCTGGTGCAGCCTTCTGGCTTCCCAGATCCTTGGTCGAACCGTCCAACCCATGCTAGCATGGAGAACGGACGTTAAACGATGATGATAATGATGATGATGATGATGATGATGATATGCATATATATTTACGTTTTAACTTATCTACAATTTAATTATCCTATTTCACTACAACTAATATTAGATCAATTATAACTGCATCAAATAAGTGCAAATTTAACTGCCATCACTAGCCAATCACATCTAAGGTGAATAGTAATGATGATGATGATGATGATGATAATTATGATAATAAACAATAATAATTTCGTTTTTGGATTTGGTTTGCAAGATTCTTTATATGAGTTCGTGTGTTGAAGCATATTTTGGTTGTGTTTTGCAATCTTTTCAATAGTTTTTAGGAAAATAAAAATAAGAAATAAGTGGAAATTTTACCGGTGAGCAAGTTACATTAAAAGGCACAAAAAGAAAATGACTCTCCCCAGACACAACAATACAATAATAATAATATAATAATAATAATAATAATGATAATAATAATAATAATAATAATAATATTAATAATAATAAAAACAATAATAATAACAACAATAATAATAATTGTAATAATACTACTAGTAGCGATTGGTGCTAATAATAGTACTAATAGTAGTAGTAGTAGTAGTAGTAGTAGTAGTAGTAGTAGTAGTAATAACAGCAACAACAATAGTACTAGTTACATTGATAAGAATTAAACCATCAGCCATGAAAACAACACCAGATTAACCATGTCTCAAGGGATAGGAACACCTACATTCTCAATCACCAATACTTATAATAATGGTATTCATGGCATAGGAAATAGCACATATGAAGAGAGCAAATCAAGTGGACCTAATTTAATCCATTGTACGTTTTCTAATTTTGCCAATAGTAATACACTTAATATAAAGATTACTTAACTAAATAGATTCAATTGTAACTTCAGAATATGGAATAGTTGTCCATTACAAATCTATTGCAAAAGATTTAACGTAGTATATAAGTGCACAGACCTAAACAGACAACAAAATCTGCACTCTCTCTCTCTCTCTCTCTATATATATATATATATATATATATTTATAGATAGATCATTCTGTGAGGTTATCTCACCAGAAAAAGATGTGGCTTGCTGCTCGCATTCCTGAATATTGCAAGAGGTTAGTAGTTTTATGTGGTGTTCAAGTTAAATTTTGACTCTCATTTCTAGCAATTCTAGGCACTGTTTTGAAATTACATTTTTTAAATTTTACTTTTTTGGTTTGAATTCCTATGGCAACCTATATTATAATGTAGTTAATATATCTTAATATATATCTTAATATATTGTTATAACAAATTGACGTCAATTCTACTAACGTTTTTTTAAACACTTATCGTTTTGTTTACCATGAAGGCAGTCATCGCAATTATTGTTTTGTCTTGTTGTTGAGAGAGGCTCGCTTTCTTTCCTGATGAGAAGATTGCATCTTGCACTGTTTATTCCTTTGGAATAAAACCATGTTGTCTTCGAAACATATGTCGAGAGTAAAGGAATTTTGTTAACATCCTCATTCAACTCCATTTATTTATTTATTCATGTATATGCATATATATATATATATATTTATATATATTATATATATATATATATAATATATACTATATATATATATAGATCTATAGTAATATTTTCCTTTTATGGCCAAATATGCACCTAATTCAATAAAATTATGAAGGTTACTCTGATTACTATGCATAAAATACAAATTTTTTTTTTTTTTGTAGATTAGGTAGGCATAATTTGACCATGCCTTTCGATCTCAGTATTAAAGCTATGCATAGAACTGCTGTAGTACAGGTGCTGAGTACATTCCTACAACAACGTTTTCTTTACCTGCTGTAAAGGCAGAAATAAATCTGCCTACAACTCAGTCACATGCCTGTGTTTCACTTGTTTTTTTTTTTGTGTATGTTTTACTACTTAAACATCACAAACTGCCTACCCTGAGTAATTGCTGACAGCGCATGCCTGGTGTACATACATGCTGCTTACTTATTTTATGATCCTAAGTAAAAGTAAATTGAAGGTGTTGTGAGGTTTGTTCACTCACAATACAGCAGGATAAAATTGAAAATTGTTAGGCATTTAATCCAGCTTTTTGTAATTTCAGCAAAATCTAGTAATGGTAGGAAACCCATTAAAGTGAATAATTTACAGTTTTAGTTCTATGAAAAGCCTTTTGCAGATCGAGTTGGTAATGGCATTTTACATGCCTTCTTGAAGAAGAATATTCAAGTAGAGGAAATGATGAAATTCCTTGGAGTTCTAAAGGATGCAAACTATTACTCATAATTTGGAACTTGTCAATGATATCAAGGTATAAAATGATATCAGGATAGGAAATGATATCAGCTATGATTTATTTATTCATTTATTCATTTTTATTTATTTACATATTTTTCAGATGTTGACCTGTGTTAGCAAGTAAACAAAAAACAAAAAAACACAAAATGAGTAAAGCTGTGAAGGCAGATATGCCCTAGAGAGAATAAAAGATTAACTGCATAGAGATTTTATGGATAAATGTTATGCATAATGAAGAAACTTAAGAAAAATAATCGGTAAATCAATTTCCTAATTTTTGAGTCCCTTGGCTGCTGATCACACTGTGATGAGTTCAAATTTTATCACTTAAGTTATAATGTTGTAACTTTGAATTAAAGCATGCAGCTCTGCTTGCTTCAGTTGAGGCTGTTGGGTTAAAAACTTGGTTGCGGATCCGTGAAACAAGCTGCCAGACGAGATGGTGAAGATGCCGACGACCGCTTTGTTCAAAGCCTCCCTTGACCTCAAGTGGCCTGAACTCTTTACATGAACACCACCCTGTACTTAACTCCATGTCCCCCTACATGGCCTTGCTATTTGCTTTTGAGCCAAATTAACTAACTAACTAACTAACTAAATGGTATTTGACAATAAAGTTCTAAGTAGGAACATGCCCTGATCTCTATTTCAGACCCCTAGAAAAACAGTAGCGTCGGCTGCGGGGTCATTCCGAAAAGCTCTACCTGCGACGATTTCATCTCAATCGAAGGAGAGGAGCTTTCTCCGTCCGGGTTGCGGATCCGTGGAACAAGCTGCCAGACGAGATGGTGAAGATGCCGACGACCGCTTTGTTCAAAGCCTCCCTTGACCTCAAGTGGCCTGAACTCTTTACATGAACACCACCCTGTACTTAACTCCATGTCCCCCTACATGGCCTTGCTATTTGCTTTTGAGCCAAAAAATTAACTAACTAAATAACTAACACACAATTTGGCCACCTTTCAATGATAACATGCAAACTGACCACTACACTATAGTGATCATACAATCTGGACACCACTCGGAGGTGATCACATACACTGACCACTGGTTCATGATGATAGCAGACACTGACCACTGCTCTCTGGGGACGAGGCAAACTGAGAAATATACTGTTTTGACAACACAAGCTGATCACAGCTCTGTATTGACCATACAATCTGGCCACTGCTCTGTGGGTATCATACAGATTTATCACTGTCCTACGGGGCGGGGGGCGTGCAAACTGATTATTCTTCTGATGACCTTCCAGTCTGACCACTGTTAATACAGTCTTTAAATGCAAATGTTTGTCATGAGCAAACAACATTGTGCATCTGCAGTTAGGTGAAAAAGGTTGGTGAATGACAGAAATATGATAAAGATTGGTTAAATCACTATATGTAGAATTGTACAACTTCCTTTTTATTGTATATCTTCCTTTTTACAAAAACATATAAATACACATACTCTCTCTCTCTCTCTCTCTTGCCCCTCCCACACACATATGTATACTCTTTACTCTTTTTTCTTGTTTCAGTCATTTGACTGCGGCCATGCTGGAGCACCACCTTTAGTCGAGCAAATCGACCCCGGGACTTATTCTTTGTAAGCCCAGTACTTATTCTATCGGTCTCTTTTTGCCGAACCACTAAGTGACAGGGACGTAAACACACCAGCATCGGTTGTCAAGCAATGCTAGGGGGACAAACACACATACACATATATATATATATATACATATATACGACAGGCTTCTTTCAGTTTCCGTCTACCAAATCCACTTACAAGGCATTGGTCGCCCGGGGCTATAGCAGAAGACACTTGCCCAGATGCCACGCAGTGGACTGACCGGAACCATGTGGTTGGTTAGCAAGCTACTTACCACACACCACTCCTGCACCTATATTGATGCGTATATTGATGTATGTATGTATGTAGGTAGGTATTCAAAATTTTATGGAAAAAATACTTGAAACAGTCACAGTGTTTAAAGAGGGAATTGCTTGAACATTATTAGCTATTTAATTTTGTTTTTCAAAACAGACTACCATGAAACTCTTGAAAAGAAGTTTTTCAAATTGTGTATATTGTGTATAAGTGCTTTCATTGTTCAACTTTCCAAACACACATTCTGGGCTAATTCATACAGAGGCAATTATTTTTAAAAAATCATGTTAACTATTTCTGATTTATTCTTGTTTTGCTTTTCATATTGACTATTTTCATCTTCTATTTTGAAAAAAAGAAATATTTTGTCTTGATGTGTAGATGTTCACTACATGAAATATTTCTAAGAGGTGAATTTTTATTTGCTGTTTGTGCATTGTCACTCTTCTAGTTAAGTTTGATCCTGTTTCTCCAATGTAATTTTTATTGTGTTGTGACATACGATGCAGTAGATAAGATTTGTTTTTGTTTTGCAATCCATTCACATTCAATTCCTTCCTATTATTGAATCTTTTGGTTGTTCCTTCTCCAATTATTTCACATGTTCCAATCATCATCATCATCATCGTCGTTTAACGTCCGTTCTCCATGCTAGCATATAAACATATAAACATATAAGCACAGTGCAGCTGTGTGGTAAGAAGCTTGTTGCTTCCCAACCACATGGTTCTGTGTTCAGCCCCACTGCATGACACCTTGGGTAAATGTCTTCTACTATAGCCTCAGATCGACCAAAGCTTTGTGGGTGGATTTGGTAGATGGGAACAGATAAAAACCTGTCATATTATATGTGTATATATATATATATATATATTTGTGTGTGTGTCTTTATTTGTCCTCTCACCATCGCTTGACAACCAATGTTGGTGTGCTTAGGTCGTAACTTAGTGATTTAGCAAAAGACCAATAGAATAGGTATCCAGCTTACAAAGAATAAGTCCTTGGGTCAATTTGTTCGACTAAAGGTGGTGCTCCGGCATGGCTGCAGCCTTAGGATGGCTGAAACATAAAAGAATAAAATAAATATGTAAATATATATATATATATATATATATATATATATACATATATACACACATATATATTGCATGACCCCCT
>NC_043001.1:131729639-131734639 GCF_006345805.1 Octopus sinensis | reverse complement strand
TATATCTATATATTTACATCAATCTATGTATCTGTATGTATGTGTGTTTGTAATATGTATATCTATACAATGTATAGGTGTTTAACATAAACGGAAGTGTCTCAGACTGTGTGTGTGTGTGTGTGTGTGTGTGTAATTATTTAATTATGCCAATAATAAATGCACGGCATGTAAATCAGTCTACCTATTATTGCTAGGATCTGGTTTGTGTCTGATTTAAATAGGGTTTACTACAGCTTCATTTTTAAGGCTGAGGGTTTGAAAAAGACTTGCCCTCTGATAAATGGTCTGGTCTATGAAGCATTCTAAAACAATTTTTTTCCTGTGTGTAGAAAGTATAGCAGTATGTATTTACATCTATTTAAATTTTCACATGAAGGTTTTAAAATCTAAATCAGTAGTTTAACTATGTTAAATTTATTTTGAGGTTTTCTTTCTTATAAGATTTCAGCTGGTATTTTAGTCTAAACATGAATAATTTATTACAGGAAGCTTTGTGAATGTTGCTACAGGAAATAGAGAATTGTAGTTATGGAAGGGTTGGTAGCAAATAAATATGGCCTCATTTTCTGATATATGTGTTCTTGTTTCTTGTTTCTTGTTTCAGTTTTAAACTTTTTCTTTCCTTTCAATATTTTCTAAAGAAAAAAAATCTTATTTTATATTAATACTTTTACCATCATCATTATCATTGTCATCATCGTCGTCATCATCACCATCATCGCCATCACTGACATCTTCCTCCTCCTCATCCACCTCTTAATCATCATTGCTTTAACGCCAACTTTTTCCATCGTTACCTGTGTCAAATGCTATTGATTGAGGCAGATTTTCTACAGCCAGATGCCCTTCTTGTCACCATCCCTCACTTGTTTTCAGGTGAGGTAATATACTTTGCAATGGTTGAATATGCTTTTCACACAAAAGATTGCAAATGAAGGATTCCATATGTATCAAAGTGATATTTATTTCCTAATAAGATGCAGTCTCATGGTAAGAAAATAGAAACTTACATGCACACACACACACAGACACACATATGCATGTGCACACACACACACACATTCATACACACATACAGATGCATGCACACACACACACACACACACACACACACGCAGTGGGCTTTATTCAAATCCTCTCACCAGTCTTTGGTTGCCCAAAGGCTATTGTAACACCCACTTTCCTAAAGTGCCTTGCTGTGGAACTGAACCCAAAGCCACTTAGTTGGGATGCAAACTTCTTAACCATATAGCCCTACTTTAACCACTTGCTCACACACACACACATGCATATAAAAAGATAAAGACCCCCTTTCATCATGAATGACTATGGGATTGCATGAGTTCAAATTCCACCAAGGTCAATTTTGCCTTTCATCCTTTCAGGTTTGATAAATTAAGTACCTGTTTCTAATTTGGGTTCGACCTAATTGACTGGCACCCTCTCCAAAACATTTGGGTCTTGTGCCAAGAGTAGAAAAGAGTGAACTGGAGCGATGGGAAAAATAAAGTGTCTTGCCCAAGAACATAACACACAGCTTGGTCCAGGAACTGAACTCACTACCTCATGATTATAAGTTTCACACTCTAACCACTGGGACAATCACCATCATATTTATATATATACATAGATGTAAATATATACCAAAACTCCTTGACATTGTCCTAGAGGTACTATCATAAAGTACATATCTTAGGGATGTATCTATACCTGGTGGCATTTCACTGTTTATTTCCTCTGGAGGAAAGACAGAAAGAGACAAACAAAAGAAACTGGGAAGAGAAGGAAAAGAACTGACCCCATTGCAGGACTGGTATTTGATCTATTGATCTGAAATGATGAAAGGTAAACCTGATTTTAGTTGGAATTGCACCAGAACAATTAAAACAAAGCGTTCTATCCAACATTTGAACAACTCTGTCAGTTGGTTACTTTTTATAAATACAAACAAACATATACATACAAATGCATATATACACATACGTGTACATATACATATGTATGCTTGCATATATGCATATGTTATATAAAATATATACATATATATATATATATATATGTATGTTTACATATATGCATATGTTATATAAAATATATACATATATATATATATGTATGTATATAAATATGTATGCTTATATATATATATATATATGTGTGTGTGTGTGTGGATGCACAATGGCCCAGAGGTTAGGGCAGCGGACTAGCGGTTGTAGGATTGTTGTTTCGATTCCCAGACCGGGCATTGTGAGTGTTTATTGAGCAAAAACATCTAAAGCTCCACTCCAATGGGTGGTGGTGGTGATCCATGTTGTACTCTTTTGCCACAACTTTCTCTCACTCTTTCTTCTGTTGGCCTGCTCACTTAGCCAGCGGGATGGCATCATTTGAAGGCTAAAACAATGCGAAGCAACATCTGATAGCCTGGTCGGTCATGGTGATCATGGTGATATATATATATATATATATATATATATATATATACATATATATATATACATATGCATATACATATGTATATATATATATATTATATATATATATATATACATGTATATATGTGCGTGTGTATGCATATATGTATGTATATGCATATGTATATAAATATATCAGATGTCTGGTGCAGTCTTCTGTCTGGCCAACTCCTATCAAACTATCCAACTCATGCCAGCATCCATCCATCCATACATCCATCCATCCATTCATCCGTCCATCCATCCATCCATCCATCCATCCATCCATTCCTTTCCATCCATCCATTCCATTCCATTCCACAATGTTCAGGTGTAGCCGTCATTCACCTTTCACCTAATTGTAATACCTATTCATTTGTCCAGAAAAGAGAATATGTTTTTTTTATTTGGTTTTTGTTCTTTGTCTTTTTATTTTGTCTTCTGATTATATTTTTCTTTTGTCTGTCATTTTATCTATGGCTTTAGTTTCATCTGAAAATTGCCAAAATTTGCCACACTATATCGGATGAAATGGCAATCTGGTCTAATAATAATATAATAATAATAAAAACATTGTGTACAGTGCTCAGGTGCACTACAACTCATCTAAAGTGTATATATAATCAGGTGTAGTTTCGACGGATTTCAGAAAGCATGAGGGCCTTAAAGGATGCAGTGTCATGGCAGTCAACAACTGACGCAGGCAGTTTATTCCATGCTTCAGCAACTCTGAGCGTGAAAAAATGTTTCCGAAAGTCATGGGAGCTGTGTTGTTTTCTGACTTTGTAGGCATGTCCACGTGTGTTAGACACATGGAGATCAAAAAGGGGTTCAGTGTTGTTGTTGGTGAGGTGAAGGACTTATTCAAAATAAGCATCTGAAGAAACAGGTATAGCATGAGAAATGATGCTAGAAGTAAACTGCTACAATATTTATAAAGAGTGTGTTGTGTCAGTGGGCTTTCAAACAAAAAGGAAACGGAAAATATTGATATAAGCTTGTGTTCTTTCTGAGAGTAAATCAAGTTAATTTACAAAATCAAACAACAGACCGTTAAAAATTAAATAAAATTCCACCTTCCCATTGAGACAACTGAACTAAAAATGTTAAGAGAATTTACAACCAAATTGCACAAGTTGTAAACTGACTTAGAAAAGATCTTTATAGAGTTAAAAAACAACAACAACAAAAAAACTCTAAGGAATTATGAAGTTTGAATTTTCCGCTGTTAAGCTTTGAAAATGATATTTAAAATATCCTATTCTAATATTTTATGATCCAAAATCTGAATTGTATTTGCAACGTGTGTGTGTGTGTGTGTGTGTGTGTGTGTGTGTGCGCATGTGCACTTTTGGTAAATTACTGACATTGATGGGTGTACACTTATTTCTCTCTGCTGGGAGATTTTCAAGCAGCACAACAAATTCTCTCTAACTTGCTAATTATTCTTGACTTTTAGTCAGGAAACTGACAAAAAAAATTAAGACAAATCATAACAGTAGGAGGGAATTGATTGCATACAGGTGTGAGTTATTGTTTAGCAAACAATGGAGAATTTATGCATAGAATTATGGCTTTTATATCTTTTGTTCAGTTGTGGTTAAGCAGTGATTTTCATACACTATCATGTACAATTTTTTTTGCTTTTTTGTTTTTTTTTTTTGTTTTCATTTATTTTTTTTTTTGGCATGTAATTGACCTTGGAATGTGTTTTAAATGTAGATTTTACAAGAATGGATTTTGATCAACAGGGGATATGTTGTCACCTTTACATGTAGATTTAGATGTGGATTTTTATTGAAACAAATTATGATCAATTGGGGATACATTAGTCACTCTACAGAGTATTTAAGCATAGAAATTTTACTGAAATATGATTCATAAATGTAAAAATATTAAAATATTAATAAGGTTTAATTTAAATTCTAAACTTAAAAAAGCTAAAAAATTATAATTATAATTTTAAAACGAAAGTGGATATTGAAATGTAATTGAAATTGCTAAAAATACAGATTCCTTGAGAATTAAAAAAATTTGAAAAATTTGAATGGTTTGTACAAAATAGTAGACTGAATTCATTGGGCATTGTTCAAGTTAATGCAGTTATTCGTAGCAAGTTTGAAATATAGGCAAGAGAAGTTAAAGTGCTATAATGGCATTTAAGAAGAAAAATAATATAACATATATTGAGAAATCTTATTTGTTGAGAGAGACACTTTCTGAAACTTTACTTACAAGTTGTTTGTTGGCAAATAAATTTTACTAGCCTCAACTTTCCATATACTATATAATCACTTATTTCAATTACAGGATTTTGCATGTAATAATTTTTCTATTTAAAGTGGAATTGTATATTAACTTATACACTTACCCTATGAATTGTGAGGGCAAGGGAGTTTTTACCACATTCGAAATCGAAATCGAATTGAACCAGCCAGGATCCCTGGTCTGGTGGTATGTAAAAAGCACTATCCGACTCGTGGCCGATGCCAGCGCCGCCTCGATTGGCCAAAATACACTAATCCGACCGTGGCCGTTGCCAGT
>NC_043001.1:131722139-131724639 GCF_006345805.1 Octopus sinensis | reverse complement strand
TACATATATATCTATGTGTGAGTGTTTTTGTATCTTTAACTTAGCAGTTCAGCAAAAGAAGCCGATAGAACAAGTACTAGGCATTACAAAAGAATAAGTCCTAGGGTTGATTTGCTCGACTAATGGTGGTGCTTCAGCATGGCTGCAGTCAAATGACTGAAACGAGTAAAAAAATTAAAGAATTAAAGAATATTGCATATATTGCATGCATACATGCAAATGTGTGTATGCTTGTATAAACATTTCCTGTGTGTCAATTCTAAACCATTTCTACTCTAAGCACAAGGCCCAAAATTTTTAGGGAGGAGGCCAGACGATTAGGTCGATCCCAGTATGCAACTGGTACCTAATTTAGCGACCCTGAAAGGATGAAAGGCAAAATCGACCTTGGTGGAATTTGAATTCAGAACATAAAGAAAGACAAAATACTACTAAGCACTTCGCCTGAATTGCTAACGATTCTTATTTCTTTATTGCCCACAAGGCGCTAAACATCGAGGGGACAAACAAGGACAGAAAAAAGGGATTAAGTCTATTACTTAATACCTTTGTCTGGTAATTTTCGACCCTGAAAGGATGAAAGGCAAAGTAGACCTCAGTGAAATTTGAACTCAGAACGTAACAGCAGACAAAATATCACTAACCATTTCATCAAAAGTGCTAACGATTTTTTTTCTTTATTGCCCACAAGGCACTTAACATCGAGGGGACAAACAAGGACAGACAAAGGGATTAAGCAATAGACTTAATCCCTTTGTCTGGTAATTTTCGACCCTGAAAGAATGAAAGGCAAAGTAGACTCAGTGAAATTTGAACTCAGAACGTAACGGCAGACAAAATACCGCTAAGCATTTCACCCAGCCTGCTATTGTTTCTGCCAGGATGCTGCCTTGTGTCAATTCTAAATTACTTTGATGATACTCAGTTGGACTGCTATCTTTAAGAATTAAGAATCTTTAAGTAGCAAGCAGCCCATATTAAAAAGAACGGCAACATGCAGTACTGAATAGTAGTATAATCTGATTTCCGGAGCCTAGTCTTGTAATTCAGATTTACCTTACTAAATACATCCATACCTGTGCACAAATATGTATCAAAGTGCACCGATTACATTGGTCATCATCAATAGCTCTGTTATGCTCAGACATTTAAATAATTTGAAGAATGATAAAGAAGATGCGATAACAGAAGCATATTTACAATACGTGCAATAAATTAGGTAATCCACTCCCCTCCTCTACCTCCTCTTCCTCCTCCTTCTCCTCTTCCTTGCCGCTGCTATTGCCTCTGCTGCTGCCAACCCCACCCCCACCATGATGGTGCCACCGCTGCCATCATCATTGTTAATATCATTGTTTTGCTCACACACTATCCCCATAATTACCTCGCCAACAGTACTAACAAAAACACCGTCATCTTCATTATTATCATCATCGTCATCATCATCATCATCGTCATCGTCATCATCATCATCATCATCATTGTCATCATCATCATCATCAACATCACTTCATCCTCATCCTTCTCTTCATTTTCAGCATCACCCTCCCCCATCACCCCACAATCTCCCTCCTCCTCCTCATCATCATCACCATCACTCCCTTATAGCACCAGTCGTCAGTCCTCTTCTTCTTTTTCCTCTTCTTCATCCCTCTCATAATCATCAATGTTTCTATCATTACCATTGCCGCCATTGTCTTTATCATCACTATCATCATCGTCATCATAGTCGTCGTCATCATTATCATCATCCTCATCATCATCAAGTTAATGTCTGTCTGCATAGTGATTTTATTAATTTCTTTTATTCTAATTTTTTTGTTTTGTTTTGTTTCGCATTGCTATTTTTTCTTAACATTCTTGAAAAATGTAACTACAAAAAATAAAGGAACCTTCTCTCGACCCCATCCTTATGCACCCCAAACACCCCCCAACACACTCACACACATACATTTCATTAACTCCTTCCCTCTCTCTCTCACACATACTATATTGCTCTCTCTCTATCTCTGTACCCTCACTTTTCTTGCCCAACACACCCACACACCCATACCCACATGCACGCCAGCACCCTTATCCGACACCAACACCTGCTCTCCCCACTGCCATGTCTAACCAACCAACATACCATATGAACAAACTACTCTATCCAGCATCTCCATCACTGATACCACCCACTACTTCTACCCACCACCACCACCACCACCACCATCAAAACCACCACCCAGTTCTACTCGTCCGCCGCCGCAGCCGCTTCCGCTTCCCAGAAAAAAGAACCCACCTGCTCACCCCCTTACCACCCAGTCGGCTCCAAAACAAACCACCCTTCCACTCTACCCAACAAAATTTCACCCTCCCACCCCACCCCACCCTCCCCACCGCTCCGCATCACCCACCTCAGACCTCACTCTCTCTCTCTCTCTGTCTCCACCCCCACTCACCCTTCTGCCACCCACCACACACACACATGCCAGCATGCACCCACCCACCTATATACATA
>NC_043001.1:131704639-131707139 GCF_006345805.1 Octopus sinensis | reverse complement strand
TATATATTTAAATATATATGTTTATCCATATATACTCTTTTACTCTTTTACTTGTTTCAGTCAGTTGACTGCGGCCATGCTGGAGCACCGCCTTTAGTCGAGCAAATCGATCCCAGGACTTATTCTTTTGTAAGCCCAGTACTTATTCTATTGGTCTCTTTTGCTGAACTGCTAAGTGATGGGGACGTAAACACACCAGCATCGGTTGTCAAGCAATGCTAGGGGGACAAACACAGACACACAAACACATACACACACAAACACATATATATATATATACATATATACGACAGGCTTCTTTCAGTTTCCGTCTACCAAATCCACTCACAAGGCATTGGTCGGCCCGGGGCTATAGCAGAAGACACTTGCCCAAGATGCCACGCAGTGGAACTGAACCCGGAAGCATGTGGTTGGTAAGCAAGCTACTTACCACACAGCACACACATATATATATACATACACATATACACACACACACACACAACACACACACACACACACACACACACACACACATATATAATATATATATATATATATATACATATATATAGATATGTATGTGTATATGTATATATACATGTATCTATATATATGTATATTTATATATGTATATGAATATATATATGTATATATATATATATAAATATACATATATATATGGACATATATATATATGCATATATATATATGGACATATATATATATACATACACATATATATAAATATATACATACACATATTTATACATATGTATATATATATATATATATAAGTGAAAATCAAAACAAATCAAAATAAATGAAACATCAATGGAATTTGTATCTTTGTGGTACCAGTGCCGGGGCACGTGGCACATAAGAAAACCATCCGAACGTGGCCGTAGCCAGTACCGCATCGACTGGCCTCCGTGGTGGGCAACGTAACAAGCACCATCCGATCGTGGCCGTTTGCCAGCTTCATCTGGCACCTGTGTCGGTGGCACATAAAAAACACCATCCGAGCGTGGCCGTCTGCCAGCCTCGTCTGGCACCTGTGTCGGTGGCACATAAAAAACACCATCCGAGCGTGGCCGTCTGCCAGCCTCGTCTGGCACTGTGTCGGTGGCACATAAAAAACACCATCCGAGCGTGGCCGTCTGCCAGCCTCGTCTGGCACCTGTGTGGTGGCACATAAAAAACAACATCAGAGCGTGGCCGTTTGCCAGCCTCGTCTGGCACCTGTGTCGGTGGCACATAAAATCACCCACTACACCTCGGAGTGGTTGGCGTTAGGAAGGGCATCCAGCTGTAGAAACACTGCCAGATCTGACTGGACTGGTGCAGCTTTCGGGCTCCCCAGACCCCAGTTGAACCGTCCAACCCATGCTAGCATGGAAAGCGGACGTTAAATGATGATGATGATGATGATGATGTACACACACACACACATATATTTTAGTTGTTTCAGACTGTGGCCATGCTGTGGCACCACCTTGAAGAACTTTGGTCGAACAAATTGAACCCAGAACTTCGTTCTTTTTTTAAAGCCTACTACTCATTTTATCAGTTTCTTTTGCTGAACTAGTAAGTTACAGGTACATAAACAAACCAACCCCGGTTGTCAAGCAGCAGTAGGGAAACAAATATATATATATATATATATATATATATATATTATATATATAAAATATCCAAGTTCCTTTAATCTGTTCAACCATATTTCTATATCTATCAATCTATGTATCTATTTATCTATCAAGCCATCTATACAGACTCCTCTGTTTCTCAAACCCCTCCCTCTTTTTCATTGTCTCTCTCTCTGTCTGTCTGCTTGTCTGTCTGTCTGTTGTCTCTCTCTCTCTCTCTCTCTCAACATTCCAATACTACCACCATCTCCTCCACAAACTTTCGCAGTACCACTAAATACTACTGCCTTTTCTATCATAAATCAATGCCAACATCAAAACTACTATCTCCATCCAACACCATCACAACCTCACCACCACCACCACCACCACCACCACCACCACCACCACCACCACCACCGCCGCCGCCGCCGCCACCACCACCACCATTATCATCGCTACCACCACCACATGGTACATCAGCCTAAGGAAGGACCACCTATGTGGTCAGTTGTTCACCCTGCAAAAAATAGCAGCCAAATCAGTTTGTACAACACGCCCTACTCTACCTTTACCACCACCATCACCGCCACCACCACCACCACCACCACCACCAGCAACAACAACAACAACAACTATTACCATTATCACTATTGCTGCAACCACCACTACCTATGCCCCCATAAACAATACCTATTTCTTTATTACCCACAAGGGGCTAAACACAGAGGGGAGACAAAACAAGGACAGACTTACGTATTAATTCGATTACATCGACCCCAGTGCGTAACTGGTACTCATTTAATCGACCCCGAAAGGTTGAAAGGCAAAGTCAACCTTGGCGGAATTTGAACTCAGAACGTAGCGGCAGACGAAATACTGCTAAGCATTTC
>NC_043001.1:131695329-131704539 GCF_006345805.1 Octopus sinensis | reverse complement strand
TATGAGCGTTTGAACCAAGCTTGAAGAAAAAAAGAGTGAATCGAAAAAGAGTGTTTTCATCAGGACAATGCGTGACCCCACACTGCAAAGATCACATCACAGAAGATTGAAGAGCTTGGTTGAGAAAAAATTCCTCATCCACCTTATTTTCCAACCTTGCTCATTCAGACTACCATTTGTTTCGTAGTTTACAGAATCATTTGGGGGACATAACTTTCGCAAGCCAGGAGGAGGGCGAAACTGACATTTCAGAGTTCTTCGCTTTGAAACCAAAAGAGTTTTACGTCGATGGGATTAAAAAGCTTGTAAATAGATGGAAGGAAGTCATAGATAATCAGGGAAAGTACAATGATGATTAACTTTCAATTAAACATAACATTTGATCACTTGTTTTCTTTATTCAAAATTCGGACAGAACTTATGGGATGACCTGATATATATATAATACAACACACACACACACACACACACACGCACACACACACACACACACACACACACACACATATATATATATATGTGTGTGTGTGTGTGTGTGTGTAAAAGTAAATAAATGATACAACGAAGTATCGATATTTACTGGAAAATAGTACAACTTCGTTGTATCATTTATTTACTTTTATGTATAATTTTACCCTCACGGGCTATTCTTTACTGGAAAGCAATACTCTCGTATTGCATTACTATATATATATATATATATATATATATATATAGTGTGAGAGAGAGCGAGAGAGAGCGAGAGAGAAAGAGAGAGAGAGATACATACATACATACATACATACATACATACTCATATATATTTTTATTCCTCTCGTAAATAGATAAACGCGTGCGAAAACTAACTAAAAAGAAGCAAAAGCAATAATAAACGAAGTGAATTAATAAGACCAAAGAATGTGTAAACATAAAATAAATATCACTCTATAAAAAAAAAGAATCAAACTATCAAGTAAATTCGGGTCAAATCTATAGAAATGATGGATTTTCTTAGTACAGTGTACTCTGGCCTATAAAATAAATGTAACATGTGAGGAAGCCAATGATAGAAATAAACAGAGTTATTTTTTATTTAGAATTCGTACTTGATTGACAAGTAATTTGATCTCAGATTGTGTACTGAAACGCAAGCCAATACAGTGTCGTTGTCATAATGGCCATTTAAAACATAGGTTCATAATGTTATATATTTTAGTTTATTTCGTGGCACTGAGAATTTGTGCCAATGGTTAAGTTGTAGGTGTTATGTAGATGACGAAGTTTTAAAGCTTTGTGTTATATATTATGACAAAATGCACTGAATGTAATGGCGTATCTGCGTTTTAAATGATTTTTCATGATACTTTCACGATGTAATTAATCATTCATATTCTTTTATTCTTCTTATTATTTTTGTCACTATCAACACATTTCTGAACTGGAGATTTTAGATTCTATTCTTCATTCTGAAACACGTGTTGATTTCTCGATAAAAGTCATGTATGATTTAGCTTCAGAATGCACATATACACATAGATATCGGAAATCACGCTCATATAAAGACAAACGTACTCATACTATTCTGTCTTCTTGCGAATATCTAAATAAATCTTAGTGTTACAAACAGACGATCTCGTATATCGCTGTGTTAAGAAGTTCGCTCTTCAACCATTTTGTGGTGTTAAAAATTTAGTGTTTGGAGAAAATATGATGTTAATATACGAGAGTGAAAACTAAGGAAAATCCCATTAAAGCAATATTTAAAAATCTGCGTGAATTCATGAGATTTTAAAAATGTTCAAGGAACAATACATAATACCGCAAAGTAATGGAAAAATCATTTTATTCAGAAATTTTCTCCGAGACTAAACCTATTATATGATTTAAATAATGGTTTCAAGTTTTGGCACAAGGCCAGCAATGTGTGTAACTAATAATTATTTTATCGACTCCGAAAGGATGAAAAGCAAAGTCGAACTCCGCGGGATTGAAACTCAGAACGTAAAAACGGACTAAATGCTGCAATACATTTTGACCGGTGCTCTAACAATTCTGCCAGTCCACCGCATTCGATAGGAAATTAGTAATAAAGTTGTTAAGTAATAAATTTATGAATACCACAAATCGAAATCTTGAAAATCCTTGAAATCAGCAAATGAAACTGCTAAATTCAAACAGCAGCATTCTATTTGACTGATTTTATTTTTACCGACAGATTATTTATCATTTTATTATATTATAAACAGCGTTTCATTTTCTGACATAAACTTTTTTCCAATACACCCATACACACGCTTAATGTATAAGTATAACATACATACAAACATGCATATAGATATTATTATATTATATATATATATATATATATATATACTATATATATATATAATTATCTATATATATGTATAATATACATACATACATATACCATACATATATATGTATATATATATATATATATATAATATATTTATATTATATATATATATATATATATATATATATATATACTTATATATATACCTTAAGAAAGCATTTCGGTGAAACGATTATCCCACGACAGCATATGTATATATATGTGCATTTTCGTAGATTTTTCATATTTTTTATAACCCCTATATAGAATAGCACCAGGTGGTGCTATTAAAGTTAGACATGGCCTGGGCCAATAATGGCCGAAATGATTCACAGTATCAAAGTATATATATAATATATATACATTTATGGGCTTTCCCTACACCATTAAGAGCATTTTAGCCCTTGCATGTAGGTGTCTTGACGCACTTAGTCACGTTCAGTAACGTTTATGTATATATATATATTATATATATATATATTATGTATATTAATATATTATATATATATCTATATTATATATAATATATATATTATATATATATATATATATATATATAATATTAATATATATAATATAAATATTAATATATAATACACATATATATACATATATATATATGTATAAAATTATTATAAATTAAGGTATCTGAGAGATACCACCACGCTGAAATAGCAGTCAAAACTTGACCCTAAAGCCACATTAAATGTTCATATATATATATATATATATATATATATATATATATATATGTATTATATAAGTTGTATGAATATTTGTATGTATGTATGTATGTATGTATGTATGTATGTATGGTATGTATGTACGTATGTATGTATGTATGTACGTATTATGTATGTATGTATGTATGTATGTATGTATGTATGTATGTATATTGTATGTATATGTACACGTATAGTTTTTATAAAGTTGTATAACAAATGAGATGTCAAGATGGCTTGCAAATTGGATACGAACAGCCTTTAGTGTACTGCCCAAGGTTGCAGGTACTTCTGATTGCTCAGAAAATCATATCATAGCCCCGTCGGTCATAACAGCAAGATCTTTTTGAGAATCCTGTTGCAGAACTGCTCGCAGAAGTGCAGATGGGGTTTCATAAAAGGTAGGCGCGATGGACCAGATTTTTAATATCAAGTTCCTCATGGAGAAAGTTAGGAAACGATGTTTTACTATACATGGTGTTTACTATACATGGTGTTTATTGATTATAAAAAGGCCTTTAACTCAGTCAGGCCTTCATCATTGCGGAAAGTGTCGCAGATGATGACGAGTGAGGTTTCCGCAGTAAGTGGACAAGCAGGTGCTTGCTGAAGTGAAATGCAAATTTAGGGAGTTGGTGGCCACCAGGAAAGGAGTTCAACTAGAGTGTCTTGTTTCACTTATCAGCTTTAAACTCTATTCTGTAGGTGGGCTGCAGAAGTCAGCAGATGGTCGTTGCTGGATCAGTGAGCATATCAATGGCCGGCGGCTAAATAACTTTTGCTTTGTTAGTGACATCCTGCTGATCGCTACCTTGTCGGCTGAGTTCAGGGACTGATTAACACAATTAGTCAAGTCACTAATGAATTTCAACTAGGAATCAGCACTAAAAACGTCCAAGATCATGGCATCTATCAGGGAACCAAAGCGGATTATTGTGTAATGCCTAGAAAAAAAACTAGCCCAGGTTAACAAGTTCAAGACCTTAGATTCTAGTGTTGATCAAAACAACATGGAAAGATTGTACCTTCAGCAAAAACGTGAAGTTGAAACTTCTAAATATCTGATCTGGCCAGTAACGCTGTAATGGGTACGAATTTAAACCAGGGACTTTAATGGGTGCTGACACTAAGACACTTCAGGTGTTGGTGATGATGTTCTACAGTCTAGCGCTGCCGATCAGATCTTGGAGGAAAGGCGAAGGTGTTAGAAAGAAGGTGACGTTAGTCAGATGGCGAAAAGTGAAACATTTTGACCACATTGTCAGAACTTAAAACTTAAAGCCCATATCCTCGGGGATTGAGTGAAAGGAAAATGGGATCATGAGCGATAACGATGAAGATGAAATGATGAGATCAAGAAGTAAGAGGGGAGGAACCTGTTGGAGTGCACAGCTGCTATACCAGATAGCAGTGTATGATGAGCAGTGCTGATTCCAGGCAGCTTCTACCTATTAAATTTCAACAACAAAGCCCTGGTCAATTCGAAGCTTGTGTAGAAGACACCTATCGATGACGCAGCGGGACTGAACCCGAAATTGGGTGTTTATGAAGCGAACCTCTTAATTACACGGCCATGTCTGCGTCTATAAATATAAATCCTTCATATTATTCCCTACCAACTTGAAAAAAAGAACACAACTGTATCTTCGACTATATTTTTTCTGCAGAATCGTTAGCACGCCGGGCGAAATGTGTAGACGTATTTCGTCTGCCGTTACGTTCTGGTTTCAAATTCCGCCGAGGTCGACTTTGCCTTTCATCCTTTCGGGGTCGATAAATTAAGCACCAGTTACGCATTGGGGTCGATGTAATCGACTTAATCCCTTTGTCTATCCTTGTTTGTGCACTCTGTGTTTAGTCCCTTGTGGGCAATAAAGAAATATATATTTTTTTCTGCCGCGTCTAAATAAAAGGTGGGATAATGCATTATTGTTTTATCGTCAGAGGATAGGTCTGTTAGAAATAACAGCCAACTTTCGCTCAAATAAGACCTAGCGCCTTGAAAGAGTAGAACATAATAGCTAATGTAGTCCTAAGGAGGAAGGAAGGACTCCGTCGGTTACGACGACGAGGGTTCCGGTTGATCCGATCAACGGAACAGCCTGCTCGTGAAATTAACGTGTAAGTGGCTGAGCACTCCACAGACACGTGTACCCTCAACGTAGTTCTCGGGGATATTCAGTGTGACACAGAGAGTGACAAGGTCGGCCCTTTGAAATACAGGTACAACAGAAACAGGAAGTAAGAGTGAGAGAGAGTTGTGGTGAAAGAGTACAGCAGGGATCACCACCATCCCTGCAGGAGCATCGTGGAGCTTTAGGTGTTTTCGCTCAATAAACACTCACAACGCCCGGTCTGGGAATCGAAACCGCGATCCTACGACCGCGAGTCCGCTGCCCTAACCACTGGGCCATTGCGCCTCCACTCGTAGTCCTAAGTATACTGCGCCTGAATAAAAGCGGTTCAGTCATCGCTGGATCGTCATTGATCCTGCTATGACAAATGGCCAAATGTCCCCCAAACCACACTCTGTAGCCTTATAAAGGGTGAGCACAATATAAATAGATGACCGCAGTCTTCGGTACATTGTGCTTGAATTAGAAGTAGGATAGTTATTGGGGAATCATATTTGGTCATAATTTTACTGACCTAGGTTTAATCTGGTACTAAAACGCAACAACGTATGTTTGTCATCATATTGCTTGTTTAGTCCCACATCTGTCCTGATTAAATAGACTTATGATCAAATTCATTTCAGTTATGACCATCCATTCTTGATTTTTTTTTCCAGTTGTAATATATATTTCTTTATTGCCCACAAGGGGTTAAACATAGAGGGGACAAACAAGGACAGACAAACGGATTAAGTCGATTACATCGACCCCAGTGCGTAACTGGTACTTATTTCATCGACCCCGAAAGGATGAAAGGCAAAGTCGACCTCGGCGGAATTTGAACTCACAACGTAACGACAGACGAAATACGGCTACGCATTTCGCCCAGCCTGTTAACGTTTCTGCCAGCTCAAACCAAATTACACTTTCAAGAACGTTGGGTTTGTTTAGGAAAGTGGACATTTGACCGCTATTTCTAGCACGTACAGGGATCATGTAAACGCTCTCTCTCTCTCTCTCTCTCTCTCTCTCTCTTTCTCTCTTTGTTGCATAGTTACTTTTTCTCCATGCTGAATGATGTCAGATATATACACAGTTCGACTAAATTTTTATGAAGCTGAAAAAGTATCAAAAGGCGATAAACAATTAAAAACCGCGCATCACTTGTTGAAACAAGCTGTATGCCTTGATGCGGATGGTGGATCACAGACAAAATAAGGTTCAATGTGGGATAATAAGCTAACACAATTGTTGGAACTGTGAAATAAACACACGAAATTTCAAAAAAAAAAAAAAAAAAAAAACGCAACATACCAATTTTTTTTATTATTTGTCATAAGGGCAACGGGCGAATGAAAAGAGGGGGAAGATATAACACGTGACTAAAAAAACCAAAAAAAACAAGACACCCGAAAAGAAGTAAACAAGCAAAAAAAGTAACGAAGCAGTCAAGCAAGAACAAGAACAACAACAGAAATATATAAATATTAACAATGATAGTAACAACAACAATACCCGCAATACAATTAAGTGTCGGTAACCAATTTCAATATCAACTACAATAAATAAAACAGAAATATTTATGGTATAAAGATCTGTGTTAGTGTTAGATGAAACACAAGGGAGAAATAGCCAAATAACGAATTAATACGTGCCTTTGGAGCAAGGGAAATATATTTTGAATATTAATAAAAAAGAAGAGCAAATAGAAAACCCTGAAATTGTTTTTGGAATTTCAATATTAGAGTTTTTTGAATTTCGATATTAAAAGTAATAAAGGTGGTGAGCTGGCAGAAGCGTTAGCACGCCGGGCGAAATGCTTAGCAGTATTCCGTCTGTCTTTACGTTTTGAGTTCAAATTCAGCCGAGGTCCGCTTTGCCTTTTATCCTTTCGGGGTCGATAAATTAAGTACCAGTTACGCACTGGGGCCGATGTAATCGACTTAATCCGTTTGTCTGTCCTTGTTTGTCCTCTCTGTGTTTAGCCCCTTGTGGATAATAAAGAAATAGGTATTTCGTCTGTCTTTACGTTCTGAGTTCAAATTCTGCAGAGGTCGACTTTGCCTTTCGTTCTTTCGAGGTCGATAAATTAAGTACCAGTTGCGTGCTGAGGTGATCTAATCGGCTGGCCTCCTCTTCCAAAATTTCGGGCCTGTGCCTAGAGTAGAAAAGGATATTTTAACGTTCGCATGTCGGGCGAAATCCTTAGTGGTATTTCGTCTGTCTTTATGTTCTGAGTTCAAATTCTTCCGAGGTCGACTTTGCCTTTCGTTCTTTCGAGGTCGATAAATTAAGTACCAGTTGCGTACTGAGGTGATCTAATCGACTGGCCTCCTCCTCCAAAATTTCGGGCCTTGTGCCTAGAGTAGAAAAGAATCCTTAGTACGCCGGGCGAAATGTTTAGCGGTATTTTATTTACTTTTACGTTCCGAGTTCAAATTCCGCCGAGGTCGACTTTGCCTTTCATCCTTTGGGAGTTAGATGAAATGAATGTCAGTTGAGCACTAGCGTCAGTATAAACGACTTACTCCTCCTCCCTGAACTTGCTGGCTTTGTGCCAAAATTTGAAACTAATATTAGAAGTAATAAATCTTCACTGTTGTTGTCGTCGTTGTCGTTGTTATTAAGCCCCAAATCCATCCTATATGCAGAGACATATATCAAAATATTTCAGACACAAACACCTTTCTTATTTTCAGACAACGCAATTGCCAGAGTTGTGGGAATGACGGAGAGATTGGTTTGTGGTAATCGCTCCGGCTGTCTTATCTCTGTGTTCGAACCCCCTTCTATGTTAGCTTTGTCTGACATCTTTGAGGGCTTTTCTTTCACTTTTTATTTCTGTCTTTGTCTTTTTATGGAAAAAATCGACAGTGATGTCGATCTCTCCCGGGGAAATGGTCCACCCTGGACAGGAATGGGTCCTGCCGAGCATTAAAATACTCAAGATATGCTGTATGTCACGACAGCACCATTCAAGTCCATCAAGGAGTTAAGTAATCAAGGAAAGGTATCAGAATCATTACCGAAATTCTGTCCTTTTTTCAAAATACACTCTTAAGGTTTCTCGTACCCTTGCAATTTCTGCGCTTTTACACGTGTAATTTTTAAAATGTGGGAACAGGAACAGTAGAAATAAAATGGTCATTTTTTCATCTTTTACTTTGTATCTCAAAGCATTTGACTCTTAAGCATGTGACTCGGAATCTACTAGCATGTAACATTCTGAGTCACTTCGTATATTTGTACCTCAGCGCTATTTTGATGACATGAGGTGATCTCTCTCTCTCAATAGTAATAATAATCCTTTCTACTGTAGGCGCAAGGCCTAATATTCTCTAGAATATTCTCTAGAAAAATGCCGCCGCCGTGGTGATCTCATTCTCGCCCACAACATCATAAGCGGAATGTGCAACCTCTCGAAAGAGCTGTTCTTCACTCCTGCTCCAGAGCGTCGGCTGCGGGGTCATTCCGAAAAGCTCTACCTGCGACGATTTCATCTTAATCGAAGGAGAGGAGCTTTCTCCATCCGGGTTGCGGATCCGTGGAACAAGCTGCCAGACGAGATGTTGAAGATGCCGACGACCGCTTTGTTCAAAGCCTCTCTTGACCTCAAGTGGCCTGAACTCTTTACATGAACACCACCCTGTACTTAACTCCATGTCCCCCTACATGGCCTTGCTATTTGCTTTTGAGCCAAATTAACTAACTAACTAACTAATATATTGGGGGAGGGAGGACCAGTTAATTTGATCGACCCCAGTATACAGATGGTGCTTATTTTATCGACCTCTGAAAGGATGAAAGGCAAAGACGGACAACATACCTATTTCTTTATTACTTTTTATTACTCACAAGGGGCTAAACATAGAGGGGACAAACAATCTTTTTTTCTTCACAAATGTAAATAAACCCAATCTGTTTCTTAAACGAGGGACATATTCATACGGCACAGAATGTTTTTTTTTATCTCAATAGAAGTCAGTGATTGGTTGAAATTGCAGAAATTGAAGGAAAAAAAAACAGCAAATACCTTACA
>NC_043001.1:131675329-131690329 GCF_006345805.1 Octopus sinensis | reverse complement strand
GTTTAGAATATCAATGTAGGTGTGAGAGGCCAGATACCGCCAGTTTGAATATAAAACATGCAGAATATCTGGGCCTGATATGGCCGGTTTAAACACTAAAGGGTTCAGCCTGTAAAGTTGTGCATAAAGTATATAAAGTGTGTATATAAAGTGAATTGAATAATCACCGCATTCCAATTTCCTTTACTTTTCAATGAGTAGCAGATGAGTGACTATCTTTTGATACAGACACAACATAGGTTACGTTTTCGGGGTTTTTGGATGAAGTTTTCAGATATAACCCAGTAGGTTTACCATTAACTCCGTTAGATATTAACGGGTCCCGCTAGTTATGATTATTGTACGTAAGCTATATTTCCTGCTCCTGCATGTCACCTGTTACCAATATTAGAACAGCATACGGTTGTAATCATAAGAATGAATTCGTTTTTATTCGTTTTGATGTTCGTAGCTGGCGACGAGAAAGAACGCGGAAGCGCATGAGTCCAACGATCCAATGACGTCATTCACGGTGTAATGTGTTTTCATACATATAGGCGCAGGAGTGGCTGTGTGGTAAGTAGCTTGCTAACCAACCACATGGATCTGGGTTCAGTCCCACTGCGTGGCAGCTTGGGCAAGTGTCTTCTGCTATAGCCCCGGGCCGACCAATGCCTTGTGAGTGGATTTGGTAGACGGAAACTGAAAGAAGCCTGTCGTACATATGTATATATATATATATGTGTGTGTTTGTGTGTGTGTTTGTGTGTCTGTGTTTGTCCCCCTAGCATTGCTTGACAACCGATGCTGGTGTGTTTACGTCCCTGTAACTTAGCGGTTCGACAAAAGAGACCGATAGAATAAGTACTGGGCTTGCAAAGAATAAGTCCCGGGGTCGATTTGCTAGACTAAAGGCGTTTCTCCAGCATGGCCGCAGTCAAATGACTGAAACAAGTAAAAGAATAAAAGAATAAAAGAATATTGTCCACAAGGGCAATTTCCGCAGCGAAAGCCCCCCCCCCCTTACCGAGTGTCCCTCGAACGAGTTAAATATTGCTTTACACCGTCGTATTTTATTCAACGCTGTTTGGTGCGACTGTATTTAATTCTAGCTTGACCAAGCTTTACGCAGATAGCTGATGTACCATATGCTCTTCTAATATAAGAATGCATTCATTTTTATTGGGTTGTTCTTGACAGATTGTGCGTTCGCAGCTGACGACACGACTGCAGAAACGCATTTGTTTTACAACCTATTAACGTCATTCACAGCCCAAAGTCTTTTCACGCATGTCATCCGGGAAGAGAATTTTCTCCCGGGGCTATTTCAGCAGCAGACGTTCTCCCCACGTCCGAGTGTGCACAAGCGTATTAATACGACTTTACACGAATAATTTATCTTTCTACAATATCATTTTCTATATATATATTTTTTGCATATCTTTATGAATTAAAAGATAATTTTTATTATCTTCTATCTTCATCAGTAACTTGATTTTCTATGTTTTTTTTTTCTTGGGTATAGACATTCTTATATCAGAAATTTTGACACAGAATCCATGTTTATTTCTGACTACAACAGCTGTTCTTCAGTGCTTATTTGAATTTCTTTCGAGTCTTTGTATTCTTCATTCAAATACCATTGAGGTAAACTTTGCTTTCGTCCTTTCAAGGACGATAAAATACAAGTCTGCTACTTGGGTCAGTATAATCAATTTGCTCCACAAAATTGCTGGCCTTGAGGCAAAATTAGAAATAATAATAATAATAATAATAATTATTATTATTATTAGCAAAAGTAAAAGAAGAGTGCTATTGTCACCAAGTGAACGATATTTCGACATTTCGTGTGTCTTCCACAGGTTCAAAAAATAAACGTGTCAATCTATTTCCTTTTGGTTAATATTTATAGGATTGAGGTAACTTCTCCAGAAAATATAGAAGCAAACCTGCGGAAGATACACGAGATGTCGAAATATCGTTCACTTGATGACAATGGCACTCTTTTTTTTTTGCTTTGATTATTATTATTATTATTATTCAGTAGTTTTATTTTATAGCGTGCTTTCACACTCACTACCGAGCGCAGCTCTGTGTGCCTTGGGTATGTGCTGTGATTTGTTGTGATGCTCTGATGGTTTGTATGGAAAGTGTTCTGCGTAGGATGTGTGCAGTGCCTAGTAGTGCAATTTTCTGTATGTTATATGTGTTTTGTAAGTCCTGGTGTTTTTGTTATGTATTTGTCTGAATATTTTTTTATCATGCCTAATGCACCTACTATGATAGGAATTGTTTCTGTTTTCAGATTCCACATTCTAGTTACCTCTATTTCCAGGTCTTTGTATTTTGAGAGTTTCTCCATTTCTTTTAGAGACACGTTTTCATCTGCCGGTATTGATACATCAATTAGAAAGCATTTTTTTTTCTTCATGATCTCTGAAACTATATCTGGTCTGTTGGCCTTAATTTCTCTATCTGTGTGTATCGGCATATCCCAGAGTATGGTTGCTTTCTCGTTTTCTGTGACCTTTTCTGGTGTGTGCCTATACCATCTTTTTTCTGTTGTTATTCCATAATGTTGGCATAGCTTCCAATGTATGTAGGTTCCAACTCTGTCATGTCTGTGAATATATTCCTTCTGGGCCAGGACTGGGCAGCTAGAGATAATATGATTTATTGTTTCTTGTCCATCTCCACATATTCTGCAGTTACTTGTAATATTTCTTTTCATTACATGTTTTTGGTAATTTCTGGTGGGGAGGCTTTGGTCTTGTGCTGCAATTAAAAATCCCTCTGTTTCTGCTTTGAGTCCTGAGCTTCTCAACCATTGCTGGGATTTTTCTTTGTCTATTTCTTTTGCGTTTAGTTTAGTGCAGTATTTACCATGAAGGGGCTTTTCTTGCCATCGTTTTATCATGGCTCGTTGCTGTTCTATTTTTAGTTTGGATTTCATTTGTTTTATAGTTTTTGTTTTTTCTTTCTCTTTCATCATCTTCTTCTTCTTCTTTGTGTTTATTAGGTGGTATGATTTCTTGTTTGTATTTGTCAGCTTCCTTAAATACTGAGAACAGTTTTCTTGTTTTGCTCGTGTTTTGCTGCTTCTGGATCAGTTTTCCTTCCTTCTGAAGTAGGTATTTTTGCAGTCCTATGGTGGTTATTTTATAGTAGTTTTCCAGCTGTATAAGGCCTCTACCACCTTCTATACGTTGTATATATAGTCTTTCTATGTCAGATTTTGGTGATGCATCCTAGATCCTGTCAGTATTTTTTTTTTTGTATTTTCCTATCTATTTTGACAGTTCATTTCGTGTCCAGTTAAGGATATTGTAGCTGTAACTTATAACTGGGACAGCTAAAGTGTTGATACCTATTATCTTGTTTTTAGCATTGAGCTCTGTTTTAGTATTGATCTAACTCGTCTATAATATTCTTTTTTTATTTTCTCTTTCATTTGTGTGTGTTGTGTCTTATCTAGTTCATGGATTCCTAAGTATTTGTAAGTTTGGCTTTGGTCTAATTCTTTTATTTCATTGGTTTTATCTAGTGTGATGTTTGTTACTCTTAACTAGTTTTCCTCTTTTCAGGGTTACTTTGGCGCATTTTTCTAATCCAATTTCATATCTATTTCTTGGTAAATCCATGAACTGTCTTTAATAGTGTTTCCAGCTGTTTGTCATTTGCAGCGTATAGTTTTAGGTCATCCATATATAAAAGGTGGCTGATCGTTTTGCCGTAACATTTATATCCGCATCCAGTTCTATTTAGCATATCAGATAGAGGTGACAGTGCCAAGCAGAAAAGGAGTGGAGAGAGCGTGTCTCCCTGGAATATTCCTCTTCTAATGGGGATGTCTTTGGTTTTCATGAGTCCCTCTTTTGTTTGGAGGTGTAGGACTGTTTGCCATTTATTCATAGAGTGCTCTATGAATTTTATGATTGTTGGTGCTACTTTGTTAATGGCTAGTGTTTCGAGGATCCATGTGTGGGGGATGCTATCAAACGCCTTTTTGTAGTCAATCCAGGCCATACTTAGGCCTTTCTTCTTTCTGTGGCTGTCTTCAGTTACGGCTTTATTAATCTTTACAGCCATATGAGCCCTTGCGGCATCCTTTCTGCTCTTCTGGGAACAGTTTGTTTTCGTCCAGGTGCTTGTTCAGCCTTTGCGATATCACTGCAGTAAATGCCTTGAACATAGTAGGGAGGCAGGTTATTGGTCTGTAGTTTTCTGGTTTTGTTGTTTCATTTGATTTGGGAATTAAGATGGTTTTCCCCTTCGTGAGCCATTCAGGCATTGTCTCTGGCTCTGCTAGTATGCTGTTAAAGTTTTCAGCCAGCTTTTTGTGCATTCCTGTTAGATATTTCAACCAGACGTTGGGGATCTTGTCATGCCCAGGTGCCTTCCAGTTGCTTAGTTTTTGCAGTGCCTGGGTGACCTCTTCAGTTGTTATGGGGTCCAAAGTTGTTCAGATGCCGAGTTTGTGTATTTTCATACTCCTCTTTTGTTTGGCTGTTCGTTCGCCGACCATATTTCTCTCCAGAATTCTTCCAATTCTTCTGCCGTTGGTGCTGCAGTGACTTCTATTTTATTTTTGCCCAGTTCTTGGTAGAACTTTTTGGGGTCGGAGTTGAACTTTTTGTTCTGTTCAAAGAAGCGTTGGCGTTTCTCGTACCGGCGGATCCTTTGAGCTTTGGCAAGGATATCTTGCTTCAGCTTTTCTTTTATCTCCGGCAAATCTTTTTCTGTGATGTTATATTTGCGGAGCATTTTTGTTCTCTTTTTTTTGTTGCTCAGTAGCGTTGATTGTTTGCTGATTTCATTAAGAATCGACAGGTCTTTCCTAATTTTTTTTTATTTTGTTTTTGGATGTTATTTATCCACAGGTTTTTTTGGGTGGTGGTACTCCTCTGTTTGGGCGGGTTTGGGTGAGTATCCAGCTTCTTTTGTGGCTGCAGTGGCTGCTGCGTATATCAAGTCATTTAGTTCAGTGATATCACTTTTTTTGTTTCAGTGGCTAGTTCAGTGACGGCTAGGTTTATGTTGTTTATAATTGGTGTTGTTATTGCGTTTATTTTTATTCTTGGGAGGTATGGTCGGTGATCCATTTTGGGCTCTGTGGTTTTCAGTTCTTTGATTATTTTATTTTTTATATTATCATAATCATTAGGCTCCCCTTCGTTGTTTACATCGTGTTTGTTGGGAATGTTGCGTTTGTCTTCGTGTTTTACAGTTTCAGTGTTTATATTATTGGGCATTGTTGTGTGGCTTCTATCTACATTTTCCTGTGTATTTTTTTCTTAAATGTTCTATTTCTATTTCTGATATTTTTTTGGCTTTGAGAATGTATCTTCGTACGTTAGCTAATTTATTAGGGTTCATTGCTGTATCCAAGTCTATATCTCTATTATTTTCCTTCCATATTTTATATGTATGTGTTGTTGTATTTTCATTTTGTGGGTAGAGCATTGCTGTGAAGTATGCGTGTAAGATAGAAATGTATTCCTCACGTGTCCATTTACGTCTTTTGGTTTTAATTGCGGGACATGAGGTACAACTCCGGCCCATTATTTTGACGGTCGTCATTTTCGTAGGGTACCGGTCCGTTTATTTCTGTTGTCACATTATTTCGCACGTGTAGTTTTTCGTACATTTTTTGTTGTAGGTTTAATGTACGTACCGCTCGATTGTTATTCTTGGGTTGAATAGTATCGGTGGCATTTAATTTCTTCGTAGTTTCCTTTGTACATGGTGTTTGAGGTCGGGGATGATCGTGTTGTTCCACGCATGTTTACATGTGTTGTGTTAGAGGTGGAGATAATATCGAGTCAAATACATCATTTCGTTTCGAAAATAGTAATAAATTTCAGTTAGTATTACTTTCTCGGATATAGTCCAATTCTTTGTTAGTAAATCTTTGGCTCCATAGGGTGTCCTTGTTTTCGAGTGTGTGGGATAGATTTCGGAGCTCTGTATTTTCCTTCTTACATCTTAAACGTCCCCGGTGTCTTCCTCTTAAACGTCCCCGGTGTCTTATTATTATTATTATTATTATTATTATTATTATTATTATTATTACTATTATTATTATCATTATTAACATCATCATCATCATCATCATCATCATCATCTTCATTATTACTATTATTATTATTATTGCTTTATGTTCTGAGTTCAAATACTGCCGAGGTCTTTCATCCTTTCAGGGTCGAATAAATAAGTACCAGTTATGCATTGGGATCGATGTAACCATCTTAATCCCTTTCCCCAAACTTAAAGTCTTGTGCTTCCGGTAAAAAGAACTATTATTGTTGTTGTCGTTGTTGCTTTTGTTAATGCGATGAGCTGGCAGACACGTTAGCACGCCGGGCGAAATGCATAGCCGTATTTCGTCTGCCGTTACGTTCTGAGTTCAAATACCGCCGAGGTCGACTTTGCTTTTCATGCTTTCGGGGTCGATTAAATAAGTACCAGTTACGCACTGGGGTCGATATAATCGACTTAATCCGTTTGTCTGTCCTTGTTTGTGCCCTCTGTGTTTAGCCCTTTGTGGATTGTAAAGAAATAGCATTTAATCCGTCTTGACGTTCTGAGTTCAAATCCACTTTCAAGCTTCGGAGTCGATAAAGTACCAGTTAAGGACTAGGGTCGATGTGATCGACTGTACCCCTCCCTACTTGTGCCTATAGTAGAAAGGATTCTTGTTATTGTTGTTGTTGTAGAAGAAGAAGAAGAAAAGAAGAAGAAGAAGAAGAAGAAGAAAAAGAAGAAGAAGAAGAAGGAGAAGAAGAAGAAGAAGAAGAAGAAGAAGAAGAATGAGATGAAGAATAAGAATAAGAAGAAGAAGAAGAAGAAGAAGAAAAAGAAGAAGAAGAATGAGATGAAGAAGAAGAAGAAGAAGAAGAAGAAGAAGAAGAAGAAGAAGAAGAAGAAAGAAGAAGAAGAAGTGACAAGATTAGTGAATTGGTTAAATGAGAAGTGATAGTTAATGAGTGCAACACGGTACGAGTCTCACAAAAATGAAAAAAAAAAACGCTAGAGCAGAATCTATGAGTTTTAGGAAGGACTTAGTAATAAAGAGCGGCAGACTAGAGGAGAAGTTAGCGAATAAATTAGAAGAGGCAAATAATCGAAAAATATTTTCACACTCAACATATTTGTAACAAGAGCGAGCCCTTGGGCATTTCCGAGGCTGCTGGTGTGTATGCTCTAAAATACCAAGGAGGGTAAAATTCTTTGGTACGTCGCGGATGGAAAAGCACAGCATAGCAGTAAGTTCATACTTGGAAAGTGTAACGGGCCGTGGAAATTTACCAAAACAGTTTGCAAGAATGAATGACTAGACATGGAGGATTTGGATTGTCTACTGGCATGATCTGCCACAATCCATGCTGGAAGTCACACAGCACTGTGGAAATGACATTTCAGAAGTAAAAGATGCAAACCCTTTCGTTACTGTATTTATTTTGAGATGCTCTGTGTTTCTTTCAATTAATTTAAAATATAACATAGAATTTAGTAAAATGAATTAGTTATCATTAAGCAAGTGTTAGGAACATAAATTGTGACTAAGGCTTGGTGGAATATTTTAATTCAAAACTTATGAAAAGAAGACATTTGTACTACAGAACCAGAGCCGGTTTTGGCCGGGTTAGTAACAAAAGGGTTAAGCAAACATGTATATGTCTTGCGTATATTGTGGTCTCACCTAATTTCTGTTCTGTTTATTTAAATATTTAATGTTGTCATTCATATATTTATTATTTGTAATTCTGCTAGCTCATCGCATTTACTAAAGCAACAACAACAATAATATTCCTTTCTACCGGAAGCACAAGACCTCAAGTTTGGGAAAAGGGATTAAGACGGTTACATCGACCCCCAATGCATAACTGGTACTTATTTATTATTTGTAATTTACTACTACTACTACTACTACTACTACTACTACTACTACTACTACTACTACTACTGCTGCTGCTACTACTACTACTACTGCTGTTGCTACTACTACTACTACTACTACTACTACTACTACTACTACTGCTACTACTGCTACTACTACTGCTGCTGCTGCTGCTACTACTACTACTACTACTACTACTGCTGCTGCTGCTGCTGCTGCTGCTACTAGTAGTATTGAGTGAGAGAGCAATGCATGACATCCAAGTGAAACTGGGGTACAAATAAACGAAGCCCAATATCCCCATCATGACTACCGGTCTGATAAGGATACACCAGGCTCCTACATCACAACCATGTGTGCGCATTGACCTTGCAGGTGGGGGCCCAGTTACAATTTTCTTCAGTAGCCCATCCCGCTTAAGCGGTCCCAGAATAAGGGTTGAACGAAACACCCATGTTTCGAGAGGTGAATTATTCAAACTCCGAAGGATTCCTCCCGAAACATGGCTATTATTATTATTATTTATTATTATTATTATTATTATTATGATATTATTATTATTATTATTATTATTATTATTATTATTATTATTGAGTGAGCAGAGCATGCCATCAAAGTGACACTGGGGTAAAATATACGAAGCCCAGTATACCCATCATGACTACCCGTCTGATAAGGGTACACCAGGCACATGCATCACAACCATATGTGCGCGACATGGTGATCTCATATCAAGATAAACAGCACATGACCTTGCAGGTGGAGCCCAGTTAGAATTTTCTTCAGATCGAGTAACCCATCCCGCTCAAAAGGTCCCTGAATAAGGGTTGTTTAAGGACGTTGAACGAAACACCTATGTTTCCAGAGGTGAATTATTCAAACCCCAAAGAATCCTTCTCAACACATGGCTATGATGCTCCCCCACTACTTCTGCTCGTGATCAGAGATGCACATATCGTCAGCCACTAAGGGACATGCTCAACTGGTTAAGGTCAAACAACTGACAAGAAAATCTGTGGTATAGAGCAGAATATTTGCTGTAGCCCATCTTTTATACCAAGACAAAACAATGTACACTTCCAATCAGTTAAGATCAGAAGCCATGAGAGCCACTGTCTGGTACTGCATCAGGGCATTTATTATTATTATTATTATTATTATATATGATTATTATTATTTTTTATTATTATATTATTATTATTATTATTATTATTCTATGTTTGACTTTCTTTATATTTGTATTGGCTCCATTATTATTATTATGTTGTTGTTATCCTAGTGTGCCCTATATTATGTTGTATTGTCATTATGATATTATTATTATTATTATTACTATTTATATTATTATTATTACTATCATCATCATCATCATCATCATTATTATCATCATCATTATTATCATCATCATCATCATTATTGTCATTAAGGTGGCGAGCTGGCAGAAACGCTAGCGCGCCAGACAAAATGCATAATGGCATTTCGTCCGTCTTTACGTTCTGTGTTCAAATTCCGCTGAGGTCAACTTTGCCCTTTTTTTTCATCTTTATGGGGTCAATAAATTAAATACTAATGAAACACGGGCGTCGATACAATCGACTTTCCCCCGCCCCACCTCCAAAATGTTTCGGGCTTTGTGCCTTTAATAGAAAGGATTATTGTTGGTGCTATTATTACTCTTTTACTCTTTTACTTGTTTCAGTCATTTGACTGCGGCCATGCTGGAGCACCGCCTTTAGTCGAGCAAATTGACCCCGTGACTTATTCTTTGTAAGCCCAGTACTCATTCTATCGGTCCCTTTTGCCGAACCGCTAAGTGACGGGGACGTAAACACACCAGCATCGGTTGTCAAGCAATGCTAGGGAGACAAACACAGACACACAAACACATACACACACATACATACATATATATATATACATATATACGACAGGCTTCTTTCAGTTTCCGTCTACCAAATCCACTCACAAGGCATTGGTCGGCCCGGGGCTATAGCAGAAGACACTTGCCCAAGATGCCACGCAGGGGGACTGAACCCGGAACCATGTGGTTGGTTAGCAAGCTACTTACCACACAGCCACTCCTGCGCCTATTATAACATCTTTTACTTTCACTTTTACGCTACCATAGCACAAAGAAAATAATTTTATCCTCATCTTCATCATCACCATCATCATTGTTAATTTATTGTTATTAAAAATCTTGGCATTTACAAGAACACTATTACTCTTATCCTTTCTCCTCCTCTTCACCATCTTCATCATCATTGCCATCATTACCGTCCCCCTCCTCCTCCTCCTCCTCTCCTCATCATCATCATCATCATCATCATCATCATTGACATCATCGTCACCACCACCATCAACACCACCATCACAATCGTCATCATCATCATGATCATCAGCATGCTCATCGTCATCATCATCATCATCATCACCATCCTTATTATTATTAATATCATTATTAGTAGTAGTATCAATCAATATATTATTTTTCATTTATCTTTTTGTTTTTTGTATTTTATGTAATAACATTTAATGTGTCAATATCCTTCTGTCTGCCAAGTTGGGCTTTCTTTAAAAATTCTCTATCTATATCACCAGAGACTGATTCATTTATCAAATATGTATTTGCAAGCAGCTGTCACTGAAATGGGTTTCCAAAATTAGTCATTCTGCTGTAATTTTATTTGAATTGCAAAATAAAATACTGTTTCTTTTTCCATTTATTTAGATATTTTTTTATTTTTTACCATTTTGAACAAAGTGTCAAATGTCTTCATTCAATTACATTTGTTTATATATTTAATACATACATATATACATATAGTTTTCTGTATGCTTGTTATGTTCATGTAAGTGTGAATAAATATTATATATATATATATATAACAATATATTATATATATATATATATATATATATTATATATATATATTATATATAATATATATATATATATATATTATACATATATATAGTCGTGGATGTATACATATATATAAACAGATATATAATATTATATACATCCATACATACATATATATAAATGTATATATATGTAATATATATTTACATATACATATATAATGCACATATATATTATAAAAACACGCATATAATATATGTAGTATGTATATATATATATATATATATGTAGTATGTATGTATGTATGTATGTATGTTGTAGTATGTATGTATGTATGTATGTGTATGTATGTATGTATGTATGTATGTATGTATGTATGCACATTACACATACATTACATGTATGTATGTATGTGCGTGTGCATATATATATATATATATTATATATATATATATGTATGTGTGTATGTATGTATGTATGTATGTGTGTGTGTGTATGTATGTGTGTATGTATGTATGTACGTATGCATGTATGCACATATACACATACTTACATGTATGTATGTATGTATGTGCGTGAGCATACATACATACATACATACATATATATATATATTATATATATATATATTATATATATATATATATATATATATATAATATATACTGAGATGTACACAACGAGATACATATATATTTATCTGATTATCTATGTGTTTGTTTAATCATTTTGTGTTTTATTTTCCCATTATTATAATTTAATTTATTTCATTATATTTTCTCTTCTCTCACAACATTCTTGAAATCAGTAATACTTTCTTAATTCAATAAATCTGCTCCCACAACTGCCACAAAGAAACTCCTACCCTACCACCTACTACCCGTAACACCACCAATCCATCCCACCCCTATTATCACCATGACCACCACTAACGCTGTAACCCATATCACAAGTAACCTTACCACGTCTTCACTGACCCACTCATTATCTTTGCTCATCACCTAACGAACCAGCCATCACAGCAAACGAGCATCAATGTCTCCCAACAACAGCCTATCGCTACAATTATCTCTTTTCATTACCCACAATTCCCTATGATTATCAGGCAAACGCGGCTGGATTGAGGGTACCTCTATACCAACAATGACCAAAATGTGACTTGCTGGCCACTTGTAACTCTGAGGGCTAATTTATAGGGCTTGCAGGAAGATATTGTGTTTCAATTATACTTACTCCAAAATACTATACTCTAGAGTAGATATGAAGGGCACACGTGCATACATGAATATGTACACACATACATACATCATGTATGTGATGGAGTGGATATATATATATTATATATATATATATATATAATATATATATATATATATATATATATATATATATATATATTTGAATATTATTTTTTAGGGAATAACAATTCCGGCATAACAGAGGTTCAAATTATTCTCAATGAAGAAATATATTTTGATTTAGAGATAGTATACCCCTACTTTCACCAAATAAAAAGAATTTTTATTTTTATTTTAAATACCTACACTTTTATTCCTTGGCTACACGTGTTTCATGAGGTACATCTTTGGGTTTTCAAACCGCTCCATATTTCCTGGAACCCCTCTCAAGATGCCACCCCAATCATCAGGCCCTTATAACATATATATAGATATATATATATATATATATATATATATATATATATATATATATCACGCGCACATACACACACAGATAGATACATACATATGTATATACTTGTGTGAGCGCATGTAAGTGTGTGTACATATCTATATATGTATGTATGTATAAACGTTTTTGCATAACACACTTAATACAGACAATATTTGAAGAAAGATATTCTTAAAATAAAAAATATTTATCATATAAAAATGTCTTTCAAAAAGTACTTTTTTAAATCTTTTAAAAACAAAACAGAACGACGCGAACCTTTTGGAAGGAAGTTTTCGTATTGAGTGAGCAAACACTTTCGCTGTTAAGGTTTTCAAACGCACGTCATTTGGATTCATTTGTTTGGAGGGAATCAGCTTTTAGTAGTGTTGTTGATTATTCTCAGTTTAGTTTTGTATTGAAAATTCTTATAAAGTATTCTTCTTTTGTATTTCATAACTGATCATTTTTTCCTTTGTTTTGTAAAAAACAAAACGATTATTTCGACTTTTCCATTTGCACAAATGCCTAGATATTTACTACATAAAACATTTTAATGGATGAATGTTTAATTTATAGTGTATGTACTCTAACCTTTTTGATCAGTACAATTCACATTGCATTCTGGACATATAATAATAATAATAATAATAATAAAAACATTGTGTACAGTGCTCAGGTGCACTACAACTCATCTAAAGTGTATGTATAATCAGGTGTAGTTTCGGCGGATTTCGGAAAGCATGAGGGCCTTAAAGGATGCAGTGTCATGGCAGTCAACAACTGACGCAGGCAGTTTGTTCCATGCTTCAGCAACTCTGAGCGTGAAAAAATGTTTCCGAAAGTCATGTAATGTAGTAAAGGATATCTTTTTAGCGACCCATATTCGCATTAACCTGCAATTTTTTTCTATTCTTGAATCCTTTGATTGTTCTCCGTTCAGTTGTTTCACGCGTCCCACAACGAAACTCTCTGCAGTTTGCTACCTGCATTATTTCTTCTTCTGATGTGAATTTCGCCCTTGTTTAGAGTCTATTAAGATTTGTAAATTGCCTGCAGCTGTAGACAATTTGTGATTCTTTAATTATTTTTCTGAGATTTAATGAGTGTTGTTGGATTGGAATGCATTGTTTGATCGAATGTAAGAACTGGTGATTCATCATAAGGGTTTCTTCGTTAGACAAAGATTGGGGTCACCTTTGCGTTGATTAAAGCATGATTTGCTTAGATTTAGGGGGTATTTTTCTTTCTCTCGCTTATTTTTGTATTTAACTAATGAGAACATACATTTTGCCATATTAAACAGGATGCTTTTCTCACGTGGGATGAGTAGCAATATCTAAAATTTAAATATTTGTGTGTGCCCGTATTCTTGCAGTAGAAATTATATCTGTCTCATTTTCCTTAGTTACCAGAAGGTTCAAGAAACGAAATATTTTTCCATTGTTATCTGTATCGATCCACGAATGCTATTTATTAATTTAAGGAATCTCATAAGGTTTTCTGTACCGCTGATCCAAAATATGTTTTATCATTGTTAACTGATTCAATTGACGAATGCTATTTATTAATTTAAGGAATCTTGTAAGGTCTTCCTTACTTCTATTCCAAAATGTTTAGTCACCGAGGAGGTTTTTCCAAACTCCTTTTAAGTACCATTGGAAATGCTAATGAAAAGTAATTCCAGAAAAAGAAAAGATATTTCCTTCAAGGAATCCTATTACGAGAGCTGCAAACGTTGGTGTGACTTTAGTTTCCTTTGCCGAACCTCGTATTTAAAAGGTATGTTGGTTATCAAAAAAGTAGTTATGTTCTAGTACCAAGAACTAATCCTTCAAGTATGATTCTTTTTAATCGCTCCTGAGTTCTGCGTGGATATTTGTCTGAACAAAATTTTACTGCTTCTAATCCTAATGCACGAGGCATGTTTGTGTAGAGGCTACTTACGTGAAAATTAATCAGAACCATCTCTATACTCAACCTTTTAAGAACTCAGACACACAAACACACACACATATGTACATAAATCTCTCTCTCTCTTACTCTCTCTCTCCTCTCTCTCTCTATCTCTCTCCACACACACACACATATATATACACACATACAGTGCAATGAAAGACCACAATTATCCCTACCACTTTTATTTGAAATCGTACCATGTTGTCTTATCTTCATTAGTAACACCATCATAAATAAACAAATGAATGAATAAATAGATAGATAAATAAATAAATAATAATAATAAATAATAATAATAATAATAATAATAATAATAATAATGAACGTCAAATCGAACACTATAGCCATCACTACCACTACTACTAATAATAATTACAACCATACTATTATTATCATTTCTGCAATCATAGTCACCCCTACTACATCATTATTGTAATCATAACCCTACACATTAACCAACATGTTATTCTACTAATAGGTGCAGGTGTGGCTATGTGGTTAAGAAACTTGTTTCCCAGCTATGTTGTCTTGGGTTCAGTTTCGCAGCGCAGCATTGTGGGGAAGTGTTTTCCTCTAGCCTTCGACCAAAGCCTTCTGAATGGATTTGATCGACGGAAACCGAAAG
>NC_043001.1:131645329-131667829 GCF_006345805.1 Octopus sinensis | reverse complement strand
ATAAATAAAACAAGTCTTTTACGTTTCGAGCCTACGCTCTTCAACAGAAAGATACACAGAAAAGAAACACGGAGAGAAACAAGGAAGAAAAAAAATGCGTGCAGAAGCTAGCGAATCAACATGGCGTATATATCGTTAGCGGGAGAATCGGCTGTTTCGTCGCTACTAGATATCTGTCACTGAAGAACCCAAAATTAGGGCGAATGCACGTCATCTGACAGTTCCGGCATCCGTAACAGGCAGTTTTCGCCTGTCAATGATATAAATATGAGTGCTTTTATGCACCACAAACCCATGTAAGATGTCCTCTCAAGGTAAACTGCGCAGTATTGTGTGTTCTAAAACAATGTCCTCGTTACCATGGAAATAAAGATTGCCTTTTCATATTAATACTTTTTCTGTCGTTATTAATTATTATTAACAAATGTTATAATCATTTCAATTCGTTTTACGATTCCTTCCCAGTTTAACAGTAGGCAGTATACCTTTAAATACCTTGAAATTTAAATTCGAATAAAAATTATTTTCCCATTTGTTTTATCTAATGGTTTAATTGTGTATTTATTCAATAATCATTAGCTTGGGCAAATTATCACTGATTTAATTGTATAATGCTAATTTATTTATTTACTCATTAACTTATTTATTCATTAATTTTAATTTTAAATTCCTTTGAGTTCTTCCTGATCTAAATTTTCACTCGATAATAATAATCACTCACTTTGATCTATTTATTTATTTACGTATCTGTTTCACTTATTCATTTAGTTATTTATCTATATACTTCCACTCAGTTGTTGGCAGCGTCGTTAGTGCATTATAAATCACATAGCGATATTAGTTCTAGATCTTTACACTCTGCGTTCAAATCCAACAGAAGCCAATTTACACTCCATTTTCTCGAGCTCAATGATTAAAATACTGGTCAAGATGTTAGGCTAGAAGGATTGTTTGGTTGTTTTTGATTATCTGTTTAAATTCTTGTGGTTTGATTGTAACGTTTGCAAGGCCATTGATGCCAATTTCTTCCAGACCTGGTCTTTTTCCTCAGAAACCGTGAGCAGTATGAATATGTGAAACTAGTATGCATAAGAACTATTATAAAGACCTCCTTTGGTCATGAATGACCATGGAATTGCACCTAGAAAGTTTCCCTCCAAAACACAAGTCCGAGGAAGGTTGTTTATGGAAGACCAGCAGTCACCCATGCAATGCCACTGATGTTATCCAAGAGAAAAAGCAAATTCCGATACATCTTGGGACCAATGACGTCGCAACTTATTTCTACAGTTGAGTGAACTGGAAAAACGTGAAATAAAAAGTCTTGCTCAAGAGCACAACATGCAGCTCGGTCCGGGATTCGAACATAGGAACTCTCTTTTACTCTTCACTCTTTTACTTGTTTCAGTCATTTGACTGCGGCCATGCTGGAGCACCGCCTTTAGTCGAGCAAATCGACCCCGGGACTTATTCTTTGTAAGCCCAGTACTTATTCTATCGGTCTCTTTTGCCGAACCGCTTAGTGACGGGGACATAAACACACCAGCATCGGTTGTCAAGCAATGCTGGGGGGACAAACACAGACACACAATCACACACACACATATATATATACATATATACGACAGCTTCTTTCAGTTTCCGTCTACAAATCCACTCACAAGGCATTGGTCGGCCCGGGGCTATAGCAGAAGACACTTGCCAAGATGCCACGCAGTGGGACTAAACCCGCAACCATGTGGTTGGTTAGCAAGCTACTTACCACACAGCCACTCCTGCACCTATTAATTTTCCATAAAAATCTTGGCCAGATCTATGCCTTGAAAAGCAATTTTCCAGGAGCAATTCACAGCCTTAATCCAGATAACAATCTTCTTTTCTTTTTGCTTAATATCTATCCTCCATTTATTACGACTCCACGTCGCTCTATTTCTTTCGTTTAGGATTATCCTGCCTCTTCCTGTCTGCATAGATGTTTATATTCTTTCATCCACTGTTAATGTCGTCTCTGTTTTTAACCCCTTTTCTCTTCTTTCCACCCGCTTCATTTTAACGAGTTGAAACAATCCACCTACGCTATCATTTGTATATCTTAAACTTATCGAATTTTATAAATAATCTTTTCTACTCTAGGCACAAGTGATATATATATATATATATATATAACGGTAAGCTTTATGAAAATAGACAAAAGACGAAGGCAGGTTTACGGAAATAAACAAAAGACGAAGGCAGGTGGAATACAAACAAACAATTGTATTAGTATGGCGCTCAGGAAATATAAATGAAACAAGTCTTTAACGTTTCGAGCCTACGCTCTTCAACAGAAAGATACACAGAGAAAAAAACACAGAAAGAAGGAGAGAAAAAAATATGCGTGCAAAAGCTAGCGAATCAACATATATATGTATATATATATCACCTACCCCAAATTTGGAAAATAACATACTAATATTACTGGTATGTTATTGCCATGATCATTATCTGCCATGCATATACACACACAAATATTTCTTTGGATAAATGTCAAAATACAAAATTTTAAGGAAATACAATCACCTCATCACAAAATAACCAATAAAAAAGGCCAGGCACACGTTGCCCAATTCGTGCACACAGAAAGCTTACCAATGAAGAAACACAAGCACTAGACCACACACACACACACACACACGCACGCACACATATACACACACATACATGCACACGCTCACACAAACGCACCCACATACGCACACATGCATACACCCATGCCAAAGGATAAAAGTACACCAATAGTGAGTTGTAACGGTCCTCGCCTGAAGATCACAGTGGCATTAGACTCAAGTCACAAACTCTTAGCTTCAGTAGTGAATATTTTGGAAATAGATAGCAAAGCATGTTTTCTCATACACAGCATGAAATCAATTGATATTGGGGTATGTTAACTCTCTTCAAATTCCATCCTGAAGGTAGGCCTATTTTTGAAAATGTTCATTGCAATGCTTGTGTGTGTATTTATCGAAGGATTGGTGGGTTTTGAAGCTTTCGCTTTCGTTTTTGGCAAGTGGTAATTTTACCCTTCTTTTTTTTTTTCAAATATTTAATATTATACCTATTATGGTAGAAGTCTTGTTAACCGCCTTATTATTACTGTTTTTAACAGTAATAATGCTTTCATATAGTTGCTTATATATATATATATATACACACGCATGTGTATATATATATATATATATATATATATACACACGCATGTGTATATGTGTGAGCGTGTGTGTGTGCGGGTATGTGTGTGTACATATGTATATATGTATATATATATGTGACCGCGTGTGTACCGTTGGCGATTTTTTTCCCTCTGTCTTCCCTTCTCTGGATCTTTCCTTCTCCTATGTTTCCGACGAAGAGCTCCGCTCGAAACGATAAACCCTCCTTCTTCCCTTCCTTCCTGAGCGTCCAACAATACTATATTTGTTCCACATGCTCGCGTTGTTGTGTTTTCTCTTTGTGTTTTCATGTTTGGATTAACTATATATATATATATATATATATATATATATATGCATGCATATATGCTTGTAATATGTATATATGCATATATGTTTATGCATATATACGTCTATGGGTGTCTTTATATCTCTTTGTCATGACATCGTTCTATAGTTGTAAACGAGTGTCACCATCAAATAAGCAATGTCCTGTATTTCCAATATCCAGTGAAAATGTATTCCGGCCATTGAGAAATATTATCTTCTTTGAATTGTTTATAATGCAATGTCTTATGAAAATCTTGTTTCTTCAAATTTAATTTAAATATATTATTTCTCTCTTACCTCTCCATCTATCACCTTTTCTTTTCCCGTGTCTTTCCCTATCTTTCTATCTCTCCTAACTCTTTCTTTCTTTCTTTCTTTCTTTCTTTCTTTCTTTCTTTCTCTCTCTCTCTCTCTCTTCCTCTCTCTTTTTCTCTTTCTCTCTTCCTTCTTCCTCTCACTGCGTCTATTTATGTATCTAAATGTAATTTTCCCTTTCTCCTCACTTACTATCCAGCCCTCTGAGAGCGATGCCGGGTCTTGGGGCTGGCTGGTAAGGATATAGGTGCTAAATCTCCAGAATATGGACTTTAAGCAATATTTCAAGACTTAATATCACTAATTTATGGTTTAAAGGGCCGATTTCTTTTGTGAAAGGTTCCGTGGACAAAAACTTTCAACAACCAACAATATTATCTGAGAAAAGAAAAACACTAAAAAATCCAGTTTAATTAACTGGATAATTTATTGCAAGTTCAAACACATTCTCAAGAATTATTTTAATGAGTTCATTTATGCAGAATTGAGAATTCTCATAACCAAAACCAAACATGCATTACATGCTATTTTTAAAGCAAGCCAATTGTCCCTGCAATTTCGTTCTCAATACTAAGGATGTGTGAGTTATTCAGTCTTTCCTGTGTCACCATGTTCCTCAAAAAGCTTCTCTTAGGTTTTAATTTACAGAAAGATTTCTCAGCAGAATCTACTCTAACTAGTAATGTGCAAAATATTCGCATAACAATTACATTCGGAAGAACGTCTTTTTACTCATGTATTTTTATTGTGACTCCCTATATCTTCACGTTTTAAACTGCTACACTTCCTCTTATATGTATTCTGAAACATTGCTTGGACATTTGTCCAATAATATTATGCATGTTAAGTTAAGGCAGCGAGCTAGCAGAATTGTTACGGCGCCGGACAAAATTCTTAGCATCATTACGTTCTGAGTTCACATTCCGCCGATGTCGACTTTGCCTTTCATCCTTTCGGGGTCGATAAATTAAGTACCATTTGCGTACTGGGGTTGATCTAATCGACTGGCTCCCTCTTCCAAAATTTCAAGCCTTGTGCCTAGAGTAGAAAAGAATATTATGCATGTAAAGTTATGGCAGCGAGCTGGCAGAATCGTTACAGCACCAGGAATAATTCTTTACGGTATTGCGTTCTGAGTTCACATTCCACCGAGGTAGACTTTGCCTTTCATCCTTTCGAAGTTGATAAAATAAGTACCAGTTTAACACTGGTGTCAGTGTACTCGACTTACCCCAACCCCGAAATTATTTGCCTTGTGCCAAAATTTGAAACCAATATTGATATTTAAAAAAAAAGGCAGAATGAGTGTGTTTGTAGTGTCAAATTACTTGGACGCTCCAAATCAATGAAAATAAAGAAAATATTCCGTTTGAATTTTATGCAGATTCATCAGAATCTGCATCTGAATTTTCTCAGATGTATTTTACTTACTCTGGTTCATAACAGTAAAACTTATTCTTTTATTCTCTGTTTGATTCAGTCATTTGACTGCTGCTATGCTGGGGCACAACCTTGAATTTTTAGTCGAACGAATCGCTCCCAAGACTTCTACATTTTTAAGCCTGGTACATGTGCTATCGGTGTCTTTTGCAAACTGCTAAGTTACTGGGACGCAAACACCCCGACAAACGGTGGTGGGCGAACAAACGCAGGCACAAAGACACACACATACACATATCGGATCGTCCATAAACATGAATCCGAAAAAAGAAACACATTCTAAGTAACAGAGCAGTATATATTAATATTAGATAAGGTCGGTTTATGGGATTATCTTAGGTTTCATATCCATAAAGGGCTTAGCCTTATGGCGTACCATCAGATCCCAAAACCCGTTGGCTAAAGACCCTCTAGCGAGTGGCCCCTCTAGAATATCGAGGAGAAAATGACCCCATAACTCAATGTCAACAAAAGAATGTCTCCCCTTGGTTATTGATCGCCGATGTAAACAAAGGGGACTATATCCCTTTGGCTATCGATCGTCGGTGACTCTCTTACTATTTTAATTATCCTGGTAAATATGTTTCGTTGTTTCGTTGTGAGACATAATAAAACCCCTGTATCACTGCTTTACTTCCTCTGCAATTTGCATCATTTTGAATAGCAGATTTCGTGTGTTGTACTGTTTAGGTAGTCAAGTAACATGTTAAACTATTTTCTCAGTTTTTGATATGCAACCCCAGCCTTGTTTGGAGAACCTGATCAATTGTTGTTGAGTCTACTGCATGACAGAAACCCCCCACAAAGCAGACAAGGAAAGAGATAATTTCTAGCACTGAATGCAAACCATCGTCTACTTTCACTTTTGCCACTTAGAGTTCTGTCTTTGAGAACAAATACTGGAAAATTTTGTTCTGTAAAATCATTAGGAAAATATTTGGAGTGAAGCAGGGGTCTTTCTGGATCATGTCTATGTAAAACAAAATTAGATTTTGAGTTAGAAGCCGCTCCAGTAATGTAAACATTATTGCTGTCACACAAGTGGCACATCAGCAGATAGCTTTTATACTTTTTACATATATCACAAACCAACGATGTGAATTCGTTTCAAGGGTGACTACAGCAAAATATCGATATTTGTCACTCTCATTCACCTCAGGGGCGATTCGTTTTGCTTGGTTTTTGAGGTAAACAATATATTTTAACACTAATCTTAAAGGGACTTTGCCTGGATGAAATACCACAGCTTAAAATCATTTAAACAAAAAGCATACATTATGTATGTGGCATCAATAATGTTTACGTATCTATGTATTTTTAAGTAGGGATATTTTTTTAGTAAGTTTAATACTGATTTCAAATTTTAGCACAAAGCCAGCAATATCGAGAGAGAAGAGAAGTCGATTACATCGACTCCAGTACTCAACTGGTACTTATTTTATCGACCCCAAAAGGACGAAATGCCGCTAAACATTTTGCCCGACATGCTAACGATTCTGCCAGCTTGTCACCTTGGCATACATATTCATTTCTGTTCTAGGCACAAGGCCCCCAATTTTTTTTTTTGGGGGGGGGGGGAGGACAGCTGATTAGTGAGCTGGCATCTTAGTAAAGTTTAATGTTAACTCCATGTTTTAGGCTTCTGTTCTGCTGAATGTGACCTTCGTCCGTCTCTTTACATTCTTCTGTTTGTATCTCAGGGTTTTCTAGCTTAGATGACATTCAGCTTACCTTCTCTGTCAAGCTTACTGTCATGGTCATAGTCTCCTGTAATTCTAGTATTACTCAAGCCTGTAGAGTATATACTGTTGATTGTACATGAAGGCAACTTCAAGTAACGTCTTACAACCTTTGATTGCCTCTTTCATCCTTTCTTCTGAACATCCTGTCCATGTCTTTGTATTAGTACCGGATTTGTACTAGTAAGGTGACATCAAATTTTGGAAGGAATGCAAAAAAAAAAAAAAAAGAGGAAAATGAAAAGCATCCAAGACCAAAATTTCTATTTCTGAATTTCTATCCTTCTTGCATGCTCATAATTTCTGACTATATTTAAGACCAACTTATTAGCATATAAATTGCAGCTATTTGTGTATTTTTACTTTTAATGTACAAAGCATTAGCTATTACACCGTCAACGAAATTTTGTAACTTTACATTTATTCTAAGAACGTGTGAAGGAAATAAGTTATTAAAATAAGTATTTGGAATTATTTTGTTTTGAAGTGAGTTTGATCGCTTAAGTCGTTATTAATCCTGACATTTTTCAGATATAAAGTTTTATAGTAATTTAATATTTCATAATTCAAAAATTATAACTCACTAGCAAGAATTCCCAACATTCTTCTTCATTTTTCTCTAAAAATAATTCATAAAAAATGTTTCCCAACGTGTTATAATTTTTATGAATATTAAACAAAAAGAATGCCGAGAAATCTTTAACTATTATTCAATAGTAACTCTATGTAAAAAAAACTGGAAAAAATATACTCTTTCAGAATATCTCCAAAAGACTGTAGTTATACTATAGTCCCTAAATACTTATCAATTATGTTTTTTTTTTAATTTTTTAATTTCAAATATAGATTTTTGCCTCTATATATTGATTAAAAAATTTTCTTTTCTCTCAGTTTGATCGACATCCATTAATTATTAACGATTTGGGTGACTCACGAATCTATAAATGATGCAAATAAGTAATTTACAAAATTCAGTCAGGTTAAGCTAAGTACCAACGTGTTGTTGTTTTAGTTGCACTTAATTCAAATTAAAACTTTAATTGAAAACTTTAATATTGATTCAATTAATTAAATTCTGAGAATAAGATATTGGTAGGTGATAACAAAGATACTGCATTATTTATCAAACAAATTTTCCTCTTAATATGAAATTTAACCTTGACGTTTGACCTAATATGGATGCCAGTGGCTAAGCACAAGTCATTCGACTGATTGGGAAAATTAAATCTTAGCCTTTTAATTATTATAGGCATTCTGCAACATTAAAGGAATTCTTCATAAAAACGAAATAACCTAACTGATGTTTAAAAGACTACTTATATTTCTTTGCACTGAACACTTAACATGGAAGAATATGGTGACTGGGTCCTGGCACATGGCTTCTCAGAGGAGCAATTTCGTATTACTTCAGTTTCACCTTAACCCATGATAATTGCAATCAGGTTATTGAGAAGGAAGATGGAATAAAAATTTATTATTTTACGTAAGTCAGAGAGAGATGGATAATGTGTACAGTCCAATGGCAATATGAAATGGGATCCAGGGTGTGCACAGAGATAATGTGAAATTGATTTTCGATTGACAGGCAGTAGGTTAAACTTATTAAAGTTGATCGGAGGGAAACGGGTCAAATAAATAAATGAATAAATAAATGAAAAAATCTTTTAATGTTTATCTTTTACATGTTTCAGTCAGAAGACTGCAGCCATGCAAGAGCCCCACCCTGAAAAATTTTAGTTGAACGAATCGACCCTAGTACTTAGATTTTTTTTAAAGCCTGGTACTTATTTTATCCATCGTTTTTGCCGAACTGCTAAGTTGTGGAGACGTAAACAACAACACTGGTTGTCAAGCGGTGGAGGACACACACACACACACACACACACACACTCACACACACACACACACACACAACACACACACACACACACACACACTTACACACATACTTTTGTGTATACCACAGGCCTCTTTCAGTTCCTCTTTGCCAAATCCACTTCAAGTCTTTGGTCTGCTCGAGACTACTTAGTAAAAGATACTTGCCCAAGGTGCCAAGAAGTGGGACTGAATCTTTAATATGAAGAAAGAAAGAAAGAAAGAAAGGGAAGTAAAGGTGTGATAAACAGGTGTCAGAATGGTGTTGATAGTTCAAAGTGAAGGTTGGAAAAATAAAAAAGGGCTTGTGGGGACACAAAAGATCCCTCTCAATAAATATTCTACTCCTAGCTACTATTCTTCATTCCTTCATGTAGGTGAATTCTGTTGACATAGTCAAGCCAAAGGTATATAAAGGATGAATTTTACTGTTATTCATATTTGAAATGTCTTAAATGAAGGCGTTAAGTAAGAGATGAATTCTTTTTCTCTCCTGCATAATTATCCGGATCACGTGTATTAAACGCTTTCAAAATATCAGTGCTCGTTTTAACTTCACTAAGTTACGGGGATGTAAACACACCAACACCGGTCATCAAGTGGTGATGCTGGGATGAACACAGACACAAAGACCCGCATACACGCAGGCACGCACACACACACATACACACACACACACACACACACACACACACACACATATATGAATGAATATGTGTGTGTCTTTGTGTCTGTGTTCGTCCCCACATCACCGCTTGACGACTGGTGCTGGTGTGTTTACATATACGACGGGCTTCTTTCAGTTTCCATCTACCAAATCCACTCACAAGGCCTTGGCCAGCCTGTGGCTATAGTAGAAGATACTTGCCCAAGGTGCCATGTAATGGGACTGAACCCAGAACCATATGGTTGAGAAGCAAGCTTCTTACCCCCACAGCCATGCCTGCACCTATATATATGTGTGTGTATATGTATATGTGTGTGTGTGAATATATAGGCGCGGGAGTGGCTGTGTGGTAAGTACTTGCTTACCAACCACATGGTTCTGGGTTCAGTCCCACGGTGTGGCACTTTGGGTAAGTGTCTTCTACTATAGCCTCGGGCCGACCAAAGCCTTGTGAGTGGATTTGGTAGACGGAAACTGAAAGAAGCTCGTCGTATATATGTATATATATATATATATATATATATATGTTTGCGTGTATGTTTGTGTGTCTGTGTTTGTCCCCCAAGCATTGCTTGAGAACCGATGATAGTGTGTTTATGTCCCCGTCACTTAGCGGTTCGGCAAAAGAGACCGATAGAATAAGTCCTGGGCTTACAAAAAGAATAAGTCCCGGGGTCGAGTTTGCTCGATTAAAGGCGGTGCTCCAGCATGGCCGCAGTCAAATGACTGAAACAAGCAAAAGAGAAAGAGAAAGAGAAAGAAAGATATGTGTGTGTGTGTGTGTATGTGTGTGTGTGTGTGTGTGTGTGTGTGTATGTGTGTGTATAAAATTCCTGTCTCTTTTTGCATCTAATTTTTTTACTCTTATCCGTCTCCTGTATCAAACTGTCACTCTCATCTTCTATATAATATTCCGATGTTTATCTATATGTTTTTTTTGTCAATCTATTTCCGTCCCTCACACTCTGTCTATATACTTACTCTTCCTGCTCTGCTCTCTTCTTCTATCAAACTTACACTTTATGCCTTTCTTCCCTTTCCCACCCCACCCCACCCTCTTTTATCTCTATTTTTCCTTATCTAACCTCTCACTTTTTATTATTTACACTCCCATGTCCCCATTTCCATCACACCCTCTTATCACACCTTTCATATTACTTTCTCAGTTTAAATATTTCATTCAGTTCTTTCAGTGTTTATTTCCTTCTCTTTATTTTCTTCTTTTATTTTCTCTTGTGTTTTTTTTAATAATTGATCAACTTATTTAATTACCAGCACCACACACACACACACTTACACACATACTTTTGTGTATACCACAGGCCTCTTTCAGTTCCTCTTTGCCAAATCCACTTCAAGTCTTTGGTCTGCTCGAGACTACTTAGTAAAAGATACTTGCCCAAGGTGCCAAGAAGTGGGACTGAATCTTTAATATGAAGAAAGAAAGAAAGAAAGAAAAAAAAGGAAGAAAGAAAGAAAGGGAAGTAAAGGTGTGATAAACGGGTGTCAGAATGGTGTTGATAGTTCAAAGTGAAGGTTGGAAAAATAAAAAAGGACTTGTGGGGACACAAAAGATCCCTCTCAATAAATATTCTACTCCTAGCTACTATTCTTCATTCCTTCATGTAGGTGAATTCTGTTGACATAGTCAAGCCAAAGGTATATAAAGGATGAATTTTACTGTTATTCATATTTGAAATGTCTTAAATGAAGGCGTTAAGTAAGAGATGAATTCTTTTTCTCTCTTGCATAATTATCCGGATCACGTGTATTAAACGCTTTCAAAATATCAGTGCTCGTTTTAACTTCACTAAGTTACGGGGATGTAAACACACCAACACCGGTCATCAAGTGGTGATGCTGGGATGAACACAGACACAAAGACCCGCATACACGCAGGCACGCACACACACACATACACACACACACACACACACACACACGCACACACACACACACACACATACACACATATATGAATGAATATGTGTGTGTCTTTGTGTCTGTGTTCGTCCCCACATCACCGCTTGACGACTGGTGCTGGTGTGTTTACATATACGACGGGCTTCTTTCAGTTTCCATCTACCAAATCCACTCACAAGGCCTTGGCCAGCCTGTGGTTATAGTAGAAGATACTTGCCCAAGGTGCCATGTAATGGGACTAAACCCAGAACCATATGGTTGAGAAGCAAGCTTCTTACCCCCACAGCCATGCCTGCACCTATATATATGTGTGTGTATATGTATATGTGTGTGTGTGAATATATAGGCGTGGGAGTGGCTGTGTGGTAAGTACTTGCTTACCAACCACATGGTTCTGGGTTCAGTCCCACGGTGTGGCACTTTGGGTAAGTGTCTTCTACTATAGCCTTGGGCCGACCAAAGCCTTGTGAGTGGATTTGGTAGACGGAAACTGAAAGAAGCTCGTCGTATATATGTATATATATATATATATGTTTGCGTGTATGTTTGTGTGTCTGTGTTTGTCCCCCAAGCATTGCTTGAGAACCGATGATAGTGTGTTTATGTCCCCGTCACTTAGCGGTTCGGCAAAAGAGACCGATAGAATAAGTCCTGGGCTTACAAAAAGAATAAGTCCCGGGGTCGAGTTTGCTCGATTAAAGGCGGTGCTCCAGCATGGCCACAGTCAAATGACTGAAACAAGCAAAAGAGAAAGAGAAAGAGAAAGAAAGATATGTGTGTGTGTGTGTATGTGTGTGTGTGTGTGTGGTGTGTGTGTGTGTGTATGTGTGTGTATAAAATTCCTGTCTCTTTTTGCATCTAATTTTTTTACTCTTACCCGTCTCCTGTATCAAACTGTCACTCTCATCTTCTATATATATTCCGATGTTATCTATATGTTTTTTTGTCAATCTATTTCCGTCCCTCACACTCTGTCTATATACTTACTCTTCCTGCTCTGCTCTCTTCTTCTATCAAACTTACACTTTATGCCTTTCTTCCCTTTCCCACCCCACCCCACCCTCTTTTATCTCTATTTTTCCTTATCTAACCTCTCACTTTTATTATTTACACTCCCATGTCCCCATTTCCATCACACCCTCTTATCACACCTTTCATATTACTTTCTCAGTTTAAATATTCATTCAGTTCTTTCAGTGTTTATTTCCTTCTCTTTATTTTCTTCTTTTTATTTTCTCTTGTGTTTTTTTTAATAATTGATCAACTTATTTAATTACCAGCACACACACACACACACATGCACAGACACACACACATACACGTACATACACACACATATATATTAATATATATGCATGTATACGTAAAGGTGTACGTATGTGCACAGATGCACATACACACAAACTCTTTATATATGTATATATATATATATATATATAATATATATATATAGATATATATACATACAAATATGCATACATATATATATACATACAAATATGCATATATGTGTGTATATATATATATACATATATGTACATACAAATATGCATATATGTGTGCATGTATATATATATATATTTATATATATATATATACATATATATATATATATAGCATGTATGCATGTATGTGTATGTATGAATCTATGCATGCATGTATGTATGTATGTATGTATGTATGTATGTATGTATGTATGTATGTATGTATGCATGCATGCATGTATATGTATGTATATATATATGTATATGTGTATGTATATATAAAGTATTTTCTTATAACAAAATAAAATAAAATAAAATAAAATATATATTAAAAAAACCCTCCAGACTTTATCCTTTTCCTATTCAATGGTCACGAATTTATTTTTGAAATCAATATATTTCAAGAAATATGAGACTCACTTTAAAAAAATTTACTTCTATTCAAATTTTGTAAAAAAAAACCCCACAAAAAAATGAAAATAAACAGAAAGTAGTAGTAGTAGTAGTAGTAGTAGCAGTAGTAGCAGCAGCAGCAGCAGTAGTTGTAGTTTTAGTAGTAGTAGTAGTAGTAGTGGTGATGGTAGGGGTTACTCGTTGTCGTAGTAGTAGTAACTACAACAAGAACGATGATGGTAAAAGTGCTAACAAAAACAACGGTAATGATTTCTTTATTTTGCCAGAAGAGCAATGAATCAAGGAACATTAGAAAAACAGCTAATAAATAAAGATATTAAAGTTTATTAGAATAAGGATAAGCATAATTTCTTCTTTGCTATTTGTTTTTTTTTTTAGATATTTTATAGAAGAAGGCATTTTATTTATCTACCAAAAGTGTACTTTGGTCTATGCTACATTTAATGTTAAGTTCATCATCTCAATACTGACAACAAATTATTGAATTAATTGTGTAATATGTGTAAAACACAAAAAAAAAACCAACCTATACTCTTACTCTCTCTTTTACTCTTTTACTTGTTTCAGTCATTTGACTGTGGCCATGCTGGAGCACCGCCTTTAATCGAGCAACTCGACCTCGGGACTTATTCTTTTGTAAGCCCAGTACTTATTCTATCGGTCACCATGGTAGTGGTGAAAGTGATGATAATGATGATATTCTTAAATCATGATGGACCGTTAGCTCCTACATGCATTTTTTTCTCTCCTTGTTTCTTTTCTGTGTATCTTTCTATCGAAGAGCGTAGGCTCGAAACGTAAAAGACTTGTTCTATTTCTATTCCTGAGCGCCATACTAATACATTTACTTGTGTTGTACTCCACCTGCCTTCGTCTTTTGTTTATTTTCGTAAACCTTCCCGTTTTATATATATATATATATATATATATTATATAATATATATATATATATATATATATTAAATATATAATATTACATATATATAATATATAATATATATATATACATATATATTATATAATATATGTGTGTGTATATCATCATCATCATCATCATCATCGGTTTCTTCATTGTTTTAATATGCTTTTTTCCACACTTACATAGGTAAAAAGGAATTTGTTAAGACAAATTTCTACTGCCATATGCCCTTTCTGCCACCATTCCTCATTTGTTTCCCCATGATGGAACATATTTCCATGGAAGATTGGCAACACATGACACTGCTTGTAAGACAGTAAGACTCATTTACAACTATTTTGTGATAAGTCACAAAATGCTAGAAAAACCTGCTCATAACAACACATTTCTCTGAACTCCTAGATTATTTTCCCTCTTCTATTTGAAAAGAGGAATCTTTCCCGAAGTATTGTAGGATCATTACACAATCAAGGTAAGGTTATACAATGGCTTTCCATTTTGTTTTTATTCATTGATATCACCTTTACTCTTTTTCTCTTTTACTTGTTTCAGTCATTTGACTGCGGCCATGCTGGAGCACCACCTTTAATTGAGCAACTCGACCCCGGGACTTATTCTTTGCAAGCCCAGTACTTATTCTATTGGTCTCTTTTGCCGAACTGCTAAGTGACAGGGACGTCAACACACCAGCATCAGTTGTCATGCAATGCTAGGGGGACAAACACAGACACACAAACATACATGCACACACATATATATACATATATATGACGCGCTTCTTTCAGTTTCCGTTTACCAAATCCACTCACAAGGCTTCGGTCGGCCCAAGGCTATAGTAGAAGACACTTGCCCAAGGTGCCATGGAGTGGGACTGAACCCAGAACCATGTGGTTGGTAAGCAAGCTACTTACCACACAGCCACTCCTGCGCCTATACATATTTTTCCTAATTTCTTACCTGCATTGCTCAAAAGATTTTTGAAACATATTTCATTTACATATATTGCAACACTTCAAGCAAATTAGAATACTCTTTTAAAGAAATCTTGTTCACATATAGCTATGAAAATTTACAGCCAATGCTTGACTTCTGTCATAGAAACCACAACCACAAAATTAAAAATGGCCTTTATACCCCAAGATAGTTGAAATAAGTATGATACACTTATAAACAAAAAAGGTCAAAGATATAAAATAATGAAAGAATTTTAACAAAACACATTTTCCCCTTTTTATATAGCCAACTAAATATGTAAAAAAAAATTAAAATTGATGTTTATGTGAAATTCAGATTTAATGAAAAACTAATTTAGGATATCTACATTACCTGTACCAAAAATAGATAATAATCACTGCTTACAAAATGATGATAAATGTAGCACTAACTAGATGGGTTTTTTTAAAAATGTTTTTTCATGTGACATCTACTTTATTGACAAATGGTTCTATGTTGCAGACTCTGATTTTAAACACTCTTATGATTTGTTCATTATTTACATTATTTACATTTGATGGATATTTCTCCTCATCTTGTCTGTTGTTTACACATTTTGGCTGATATACCCTCCAGCCTTCATCAGGTGTCTTGGGGAAAGTTTGAACCTGGGTTCTCATTCCTAAGCTATTTTTTGATGTTGTTATTATTATTATTATTATTATTATTATTATTATTTTATTATTATTATTTTTCTTTTTCTTTCAATTTGCTTCCATTTCTTGCTGAGTGTCTTCCCGACTCCTAGGGCAAAGAAACTCATAGTATACATTGTAGGCATTAACTAAACTCACTAGTTCGTTCATTTTTTTTTTTTTGATAGAAATAAAGTTAAATTAAAATACATGGGTAGTAATAGTTCTCACATCGACAATGCTCTTCTCAATACGTGTGATGTACAAGTTAAGACAATCTTTTGCACTTCTTGCAGGGATGGTAAGCCAGGGATCATTCTCATATAATTTTCCGTTCCCTTCTTGATCATTCCTAGTGCTCCTATGATCACTGGTATTGTAACCGCCTTGAGATGCCACATTTTATTTTTATTATTATTATTATTATTATTATTATTATTATTATTATTATTATTATTATTATTATTATTATAATTATTATTATTCAAGTCACTGCTTGGAATCAAACTCGGAATTCTGGGGTTAGTAGCCTGCACTCTTAACCACTACACCATGGGCATGCGGACTACTAACCCCAGGATTCCAAGTTTGATTCCAGGTAGTGACTTGAATAATAATAATAATAATAATAATAACATCGAAAAATACCTTAGGAATGAGAAGACACTTGCCCAAGGTGGTACATAGTGAGACTGAACCAAGAACCATGTGGTTGGGAAACAAACTTCTCATCGCATGACATTGTAGGATAGGTGTGAGACACTGGATCTGGCTCATTTGAACATAAAACTGGTAAAATATTTAAGGTGGATATGGCTGGCTTAAATGTTAAAGGCTTAAAGAAGTTTCTTTACTGAATGTTTTGAACCTCCATGTTGGATATTTGCAATTACCACTGATATTCAGTTCATTAATTAAGATTTTAATTTGATTCATTGTCATCAGTCCATTCAGCAGCCTATATTCATTTTGTTGTTGACTAATGTACTCCATTAACACATAACGAAGATATTTATAGTTTTGCTTTCAAGGCACAGGAGTGGCTGTGTGGTAATAGCTTGCTAACCAACCACATGGTTCCGGGTTCAGTCCCACTGTGTGGCATCTTGGGCAGTGTCTTCTGCTATAGCCCCGGGCCAACCATTGCCTTGTGAGTGATTTGGTAGACGGAAACTGAAAGAAGCCTGTCGTATATATTATATATAATGTATGTATGTGTGTGTGTGTTTGTGTGTCTGTGTTGTCCCCCTAGCATTGCTTTACAACCGATGCTGGTGTGTTTACGTCCCCGTCACTTAGCGGTTCGGCAAAAGAGACCGATAAATAAGTACTGGGCTTACAAAGAATAAGTCCCAGGGTTGATTTGCTCGACTAAAGGCGGTGCTCCAGCATGGCCGCAGTCAAATGACTGAAACAAGTAAAAGAGCAAAAGAGTAAAAGAGTATGCAATTTCATATCTAAGGAGGTGCCCCAGCATAGCCACAGTCTAATGCTTAAAACATATAAAAGGTAAAAGATATCCATCCACTATTTCTCCTACTATGTAAGATGCAACAAAGACACCTTATCCCTTTGGAGGTGCATTTTATTCATTCTCACTCTCTGTCTTAAATATGTGTAGCCATGTAGCTCCTCTACAACAAGAATCTGCTATATTCCAACCTCTTCTCTCATATCTTAACCACCATCTAACATACAAAAGCAACATCTTTCCTCCGTGGTTTTGTTGGTTTGTGAGATGCATGGTGACCTCAATAATACCAGTGACATGAAAAAAAAAAGGCATCTACTGCAACACTGTAAAGGGTGGTGCTAGGAAGAGCATCAAGCTGTAGAGACCATGCCAAAGCAGTGCAGTTTTTGACTCACAGATTCTTGGCAAACCAATAAAGCGGCGAGCTGGCAGAAACTTTAGCACGCCGGGCAAAATGCTTATCGGATTTCGTCTGCGTTACGTTGTGAGTTCAAATTCTGCCGAGGTCGACTTTGCCTTTCATCCTTTTGGGGTCGATAAATTAATACCAGTTACGCACTGGGGTCGTGTAATCGACTTAATACCTATGTCTGTCCTTGTTTGTCCCCTCTGTGTTTAGCCCCTTGTGGGTAATAAAGAAATAGGATTCTTGGCAAACCATCCAACCTATGCCACCATGGAACATGGATCTTAAATAATAAAGATAATAATCCTTTCTACTAAAGGCACAAGGCCTGAAATTTGGGGGAGGGGACAGTGGATTACATCGACCCCAGTATTTCACTGGTACTTAATTTATTGACCCCAAGAGGATGAAAGCAAAGTCGACTTCTGCAGAATTCGAACTCAGAAAGCAAAGATGGACAAAATGCTTAGCAGCATTTTGCCTGGTGCCATAATGATTCTGCCAGTTCGGTGTTTTAATAATAATGATGATGATGATGATAATGATGGTAATGGTGGTGGTGGTGGTGGTGGTGGTGGTGGTGGTGGTGGTGATGGTGGTGGTGGTTGTGGTGGTGGTGGTGGTTGTGGTGGTGGTTGTGATGGTGGTAGTGGTGATGGTGGTGGTAATGGTGATGGCGGTGGTGGTGGTGGTGGTGGTGGTTGTGTTGGTGGTGTGGTGGTGGTGGTGGTTGTGGTGGTGGTGGTGGTGGTGGTTGTGGTGGTGGTGGTAATGGTGGTGGTGGTGGTGGTGTTGTGGTGGTGGTGGTGGTGGTGGTGGTGGTTGTGGTGGTGGTGGTGGTAGTAATGGTGGTGGTGGTTGTTGTGACACTGCCCTTTCAGCAGAGAACTTCAAGAGTTTAACCTTTTTGTTTCTTAAAATTATGTTTAATAAATGTTCCAGTACCAATCACAAAAGTCTTCATACGCTGCTGTTCAGTTTTCCAACAACTTGGTACTCTGTACTTGGGATAAACATAAATGCTTCCTTTTTTCCCCTTAAAACATCTGCTAGCCTTTGACACGTATATGTATACATACTTATATATGCATATATGTATACACACACACACACACATATATATATATATAAAGATTTGTATACACACATACATATATATACATATATTTACATGCATATGTATATCTATATATATATATATTCATATATCATCATCATCATCATCATTTAACGTCCGCTTTCCATGCTAGCATGGGTTGGACGGTTCAACTGGTGTCTGGGGAGCCCGAAGGCTGCAACAGGCCAGTCAGATCTGGCAGTGTTTCTACAGCTGGATGCCCTTCCTAACGCCAACCACTCCGAGAGTGTAGTGGGTGATTTTATGTGCCACCGACACAGGTGCCAGACGAGGCTGGCGAACGGCCACGCTTGGATGGTGTTTTTATGTGCCACCGACACAGGTGCCAGACAAGGATGGCAGACGACCACGCTCGGATGGTGTTTTTATGTGCCACCGACACAGGGCCAGACGAGGCTGGCGAACGGCCACGCTCGGATGGTGTTTTTGTTGCCACCGACACAGGTGCCAGACAAGGCTGGCAGACGACACGCTCGGATGTGTTTTTTTTTTTATGTGCCACCGACACAGGTGCCAGACAAGGCTAGCAGACGACCACGCTCGGATGGTGTTTTTATGTGCCACCGACCAGGTGCCAGACGAGGCTGGCGAACGGCCATGCTCGGATGTGTTTTTATGTGACATATATATATATATATATATATATAAATATATATACATATATATATATAAATATATTATATATACATTCATGTATATACACACAGATATAAACTTATTATACTCATGTATATATATATATATATATATGGTGGCTGCCCCCTCGTTATCGAGTATGGCCATTGCACGAAGCTTAATCAATGTTGTTATCGTGCAATGCCTGTGCAAGAAGATTTTTTTTTAAGTGGGGAAAGGTGTGCACTGAGTCAATCCCATTCACTAAGCAACAGCAGCCGTAATCCGAAAAGAAGAACAAGTCAACATCATTGGTAACCACTGAGCTGCAGGTTTTTTATCGGAGTTATCCCAGTTACCTGAGTTACCTTCTCCTAGAAGGATGCCCTAACAAAGGCTAGGAGTCCTTTAATCCAAATGGTTTATCCGCATGATCAGGCGTTCAGTCAGATTATTTCTATGTTCCCGCACATGATACAGCCTTAAGACATTTATTGGATGGCTGTTGACTCTCAAGAGTTCCTCCGCCCTTTGACGGGTTTTGTCTTTCATCCCGCAAGGTGTCCAAAAATCACCCTCCTCAGCAAGCAAGTTTGGTGGTGTTGCCGGTTTAGTAGCCGACGACCCGACCATGCAACATTTACATATATTTATATATACAATTATATACAATCATGCGTATATATACATTCATATATATATATATATACATGCATATATATACATACATATATATATAGACGCATATGTATATATATACATATGGCAGTTGTCTACTCCTTATACAGAGTTAGACCACCTCTTGTACCTACACCTTAACACCATCATGGCATCTGATGTGGCTTTTTAAACCAGACAATGTTCTGAAAAGACACCCACATAGATTGCACCTCTGATTTGGACCACCAATGCTTGCAGATAAGTTCTGCTCTTTGTGGGTCTTAATATGTCTTTTGAGGCCTCTGTTTGATTTGCAAACTTTCTGGCATACACTGCTTTCAAAGGTGTGCACAGGCATATAGTCAGAATAGTTGGTGGATGTTAGTTTTATATGCATTTGCAGATGAGATTTGAGGCTAACTAAACACAAGCGTGGTCTGTCACAGACTGTGGTCACAAAAAGGTCATTGTCATTAACCTTCATGATCATTCCTGGAATCTGTCCAGAGACGTGCAACCAAACGCATACCCTCCATCAGACACCTACCATATTCTGAGCGCCTTGTTTCCCTGGGCATGGATTCACTGAAGCTCCGGCATCTGGCGACGGACTTGGTAAACACCCACAAAGTTTCAACCACCACCTCACCACAACAACACTGAACACCTTTTTGATCTCCATGTGTCTAACACACGTGGACATGCCTACAAAGTCAGAAAACAACACAGCTCCCATCACTTTCGGAAACATTTTTTCACGCTCAGAGTTGCTGAAGCATGGAATAAACTGCCTGCGTCAGTTTGACTGCCATGACATGCATCCTTTAAGCCCTCATGCTTTCCGAAATCCGCCGAAACTACACCTGATTATATATACACTTTAGATGAGTTGTAGTGCACCTGAGCACTGTACAAATTATTATTATTATTATTATTATTATTATTATTATTATTATTATTATTATTATTATTACATTTTTCCTTAGATCACTTTTGTGTCTTACTTGCATTATCCTGGCTTCTTCAAATGCTTTTACTCCCCTTCACACCTTTGTTTGCCATCCAACTCGATCTGAAGCAAGGGTTTCTATGTCTTCTTGAACAAAGACACTGCCTCAAGAAGTCTCTAACAGCATGTCATATTAACCACCAATGCTGGTCAGACCTGGCTGCGGACCATGATGTCTGGCACCACAGTCACAAAGGTGAATGATAATGACCTTTTTCTGAGCACAGTCTGTGACAGACCATATTTGTCTTTAGCTAGCCTCAAATCTCATATATATATATATATACATATATACATATAGCGGTTCGGCAAAAGAGATTGATGGAATAAGTACTGGGCTTACAAAGAATAAGTCCCGGGGTTGATTTGCTCGAGTAAAGGTGGTGCTCCAGCATGGCCGCAGTCAAATGACTGAAACAAGTAAAAGAGTATATATGTATATATATACATTCATACATATGCATACATATACATATATACATATATACACACACACACATTAATAAATAGATAGATGTACAAATAACAATAGATATATAAATGTGCATAATTATATACCAAAACCTTTCATATACACAACGCACAGCATCATTTAAAATTTTTTTTCTTTTTTTTGGTATATTTCATAAAATCATAAATATCTCTCCTTGCAGTTTAATTACTGAATGTTTATTCTAACTATAGATTAATTTATCTTACAATATATATTGCTATATACACCAACCCACTAACTTTTTCTCACAATGTATTTGTGAAGCTCAAATGATCAACAATATTCTAAGAATATTGATTATTTTATTTATTATTGTCCTTGTTTATTGGAGCTCTTTTCTGTATGAGCTTTACACATGTACATCTATAAATCTAAATATATATGTCTACATACATGTGCATATATATGTGTGCGTGAGTATATATATATACACTATGTATATAATATATATATATATATGCACTTACATACACAGACACTTTAAATGATGCATGCTCATAAACATATAATCCAATAAGTATGATGATGAAGGAGATGGTGGTGATGATGATGATGATGATGATGATGCAGTGATGGCGGTGGTGGCGACAATAGCAGTAATAGTGGTGGTGGTGATGGTGTGGTTGTCCGTCAATGGAATGGTTTCTCTTTTGGATGTGGTGACGGGGGATTTGATGCTGATTATTGTTATGATAAATATTAAAAATGTCTTTTTCTTTTGGATGTACATTATCAAGTATTTAGTGTTATGCATATATACATATATATATATGTGTGTGTGCA
>NC_043001.1:131635733-131645229 GCF_006345805.1 Octopus sinensis | reverse complement strand
GTATAAATACATATATATATATTATATATATTTATAAATATATATCTATAAATATATAATTTGTGGTGCCCCAGCATGGCCACAGCTCATAAGCTGAAACTGGAAAAATCAGATCAAATCAATATATGTATGTTTATATATATGTGTATGTATATTTGTATATGTTTATGTATATATATATATATATATATATATATATGTATATATTTATCATCATATCATCATCATCATCATCATCATCATCATCATTTAACGTCTGCTTACCATGCTGGGACAATTTGACTAAGGACTGACAAACCAGATGGCTGTACCAGGCTCCAATCTTATCTGGCAGAGTTTCTACAGTTGCATGCCCTTCCTAATGCCAATCACTCCAAGTGTTTAATGTCCAGGGCACTGGCAACGACCTCGCTCGAATGTTTTCTCACATGCCACTGGCATAAGTGTCAATAATGTGACGCTGGTAACAATCACGCTCGAATGGTACTTTTTATGTGCCACCGGCCAGTCAGCTACTCTGGCAACGATCATGCTCGGATGGTACTCTTAGCACTCCACTAGCATGGATGCCAGTCATCATCAAATTTGATTTCGATTTTGATTTCACTTCCCTCAACAGGTCTTTGCAAGCACAGGTCTATGTATTACTATATATAATAATATATATGTAATATATCTATATATATAATATATATATATATATATATATATACCCATATATAATAATTGAGTAGTTGAATGAATTATCTTATTATGGATAATTCGGTTAAACGATACCTGGTAGCAAATTCATGTCAGAAAAACCACGGTTGAAGCTACTTGCCTAGGGCAGAGATCACGTGCTATCGTGTGGAAATTTGTGTGTTTTTTTTAATACAAATAAATGAAAGAATGGAGTTGAACGACGAATTAACAAAATTCCTTTATTTTATTTTCGACATATGTTTCGAAGGCTGCATATATATATATATATATATATATACTAACTTAAGGTGACCCGCTCTACGTGCGGGTGAGGTTGTGGTTGTTACTTTCTGTTGCTTCCTTTCTGTTTCTTATCGCCACATTCTCCCTTTTTGTTTCTCTCTCCTTTCTCTCTCTCTTTCCCTCTCTCTTACTCTTCATTTCTCTGGATTTTCCCTCGCTTTCTCTTTCTCTCTTTATCTATCTCTATCTACCTCTCTCCCATTTATCACAACAAAGATCTTGAGTAAGTTGAGAAAGAAATATTTTTTACGCTTTTTAAACCCTTCGTCTTATTCTCATTCACTTCATTATACTTTTCTCCCTTCCTTTCACTTTCTCTCTATAACGTCGTTTGATAGCGTCTACTATCTTTCCTCTGCCGCCTTCGCCAGCGCAGTCACTCTCTCTCTCTACGTCTGTCTGCATTCATAGAGAGAATTATCATCGCCACCACCACCACCACCACCACACATTCATGAGAATCTTTCTCGATATATATAGATAGAGAGAGAGGGGGAGAGAGAAAGTAATAATGAGTGAATGAGAATAACGACGAAGGGTTTAAAAAGCGTAAAAATATTGAAGGCGGCAGAGGAAAGATAGTAGACGCTATCAAACGACGTTATAGAGAGAATGTGAAAGGAAGGGATGAAAGAGAGAGATGGAGGAAAACAGGCAGATAAAAGAATGAGAGTAGTCTTGTCAAAATGTGCGTTTTTTGCCCTAGTAACCACACCTTTTAAGAGGAATTTCTAACCTAGCCCACTCTCATCCTCACCTCATTTTACATGTCCCTGTAAATTTTGGAGTCAATCCGACCCCATCTAGTGCCCCTTAACCCGTTCCAATGCCAAAATGAGACAAACTTTTCACATTTCAGAATCATAATATAGAGATATACATATGTATAAATATACATATAAATACATATACTTTATTTAAAGCAGCAGAAAATTCAAACAATCTGTTACTCTGAGTTTCTCGTTGCCGTTCATCAGAAAGTTTCTACAAAAGACTGTCTGATGAACGGCAACAAGAAACTCAGAGTAACAGATTTTGTTGAATTTTCTGCTGCTTTAAATAAAGCATATTACTCTACCACTGGTATTTGAGTACTCTTTTTTTCCACCTTGTTTCACATATAAATACATATATATATATGTATATGTATATATATATATATATATATATATATATATATATATATATATATCAATTTTATTTCTTTGGTGAGAAACTGGCATATCTTTTTCTCTTAGCGTTAATTTCCATCATTTCTGTAGGTTTTTCTCTTCCTGTTCAACCTACGTGTCGGTTCGAACAAATCATATCATAAATCCATTGGTTCTTCTAGCCTCTCTTGGTTTTTGGTATATATTTTTTTTAATTGGTTTAAATGCCTTCTGTGTTCATATTTTGGTCCTTTTACCATGTACATCACGTTACCCAGACGTCCAGTTATACTTCCTTGTTCCAAGTCCTGTTTTCCGGTACTATATATTTTAAAATACACTTTGTCACCTGTGTTAAAAAATTTCATTTTTCTTCCCAAATTTTCTCTTTTCTGGTTCCTGCTCAGCAATCATTTGTCAAAAATAGAACGAATTTTTCTGGAAAACATCAAATCTGCAGGTGACCTACCCAACTCTGCATTTGGATTCGGTGTTATTCTATACACCTGCAAAATCTTTGTCATATTTGTATCTTCCAGGATTTGCCATCTGGTCTTTCTTAAGGCTGTCTTGAATGTGTTGACAAATCTTTCCGCTAATCCATTTAACCTTGGATGGTATGGCGGAGTTAACACTTGCTTCATCTGAACCGATTTACAGAATCTTTCGAACTCCTTCGCCATGAATTGTGTACCATTATCTGACATGATCGTATCTGGCACTCCATAACGAGTGAACAGTTCTTCCAAGAAGTCAATAGTCACACTTGTGGTTGGCCTTGAACATTTACACACTTCAGGCCATTTGGAATAGATATCCACTGCAATGATATAATGAGAGCCATTTATTGGTCCTGCGAAATCCACATGTAGTCTAGACCAAGCCGAATCCGTTTTGGGCCATGACTGAATCTGCACTGGGGGCGCCTTTGCTGCCATAGCGCATCCCCTAAACTGTTTTTACCAGTCTCTCAAGTTGCTTGTCCATATTCGGCCAATAAACGTAACTACTCATGAGACTCTTCATCCGGACAATCCCCGGATGTCCTACATGTAAGTCTTTTAATACTCTGTTTTGCAGTGCTTCAGGTATTAGCACTCTTTGTGCATATAATAACACCTCATCACATACTGAGTAGTGCTTTGAACCTGCGTCCCGCTCATTTATATTTTTCATGTTACACAACATTTTAAAAAATCTTATTCATGAACCTATCATTTCCCGATTTCAATTCTTCCAGCGTTACCAGCAAATCTCGTGCTACATTGCACAAAATATTCTTTAGTTCCATTTCTAGTTTTAACGATGCAATCACCGTGTATTCAAAGGGTTCCTCATATTTCGGAATTAGCCTAGACAACCCGTCTGCATGTCCCATTTTCATTAATGGCAAAAACTCCATCTGGAAATCGTAGTTCAACAGAGTAGACCCCCAGCGCTGTAAGTGGTTTGCTGAGTGCATTGGAATACCCTTTTCGAACCAAAAATAGACAATAACGGTCGGTGATCCGTTTGCAATGTAAACTTCCTCCCATGTAAGAATTTATGGAATTTTTTTACTGCGAAGATTAATGATAACGCCTCTTTTTCAATCTGGCTGTAGTTTCTTTCCGCTGGTAATAGAACTCTCGATGCATGTGCAATAGCTTTGATTTTACCATCATAAAATTTATGCAATATCACAGCTCCTATTCCATATTCACTGGCATCCGATGCCACAATTATTTTCAAATTTGGTCGAAATGAGTTAATGATAACTCTGATGCTAACCACTTTTTTAATTCCTCGAATGATTTCTGACATTCGTTTGTCCAGCTCCATTTCGAGTCCTTCTTTAGCAACTTATTCAACGGAGCTCTTAGCTCATACATTTTAGGAATGTGCAACTGGTAATAACTTACCAAACCTAAAAATGCTTGTCGTGTAGTTTTGTTAGTGGGAGCAGGCATTTTTATTATCGCATCGATATATATATGCACGATGGGCTTCTTTCAGTTTCCGACTATCAGATCCACTCACAAGGCTTTGGTTGGCCCGAGGCTATAGTAGAAGACTTTTGACAAAGGTGCTATACAGTGGGACTGAATCCAGAACCATGTGGTTGGTAAGCAAGCTACTTACCACACAGCTACTCCTGCACCTATGTATGTATGCGTGTGTGTATATATTATATAATATATATATATATATATATATATATATATATACACACACACACACAAACAGAAATACTTGACGTTGCCTAAGCTAAAGAAAATAAGAAAATTTAAAACATCGTTTAGACTACACAGGTCTCAGTTGCTAGTAGCTGAGATACCAACTTTCTATATAAATAACTCTACAACCCATGCTAACATGGAACATAGACGTTACTTGAAATGTTAAAAGAAAGTTTTCAACTTATATATACTCTTTTACTCTTTTACTTGTTTCAGTCATTTGACTGTGGCCATGCTGGAGCACCGCCTTTAGTCGAGCAAATCGACCCCGGGACTTATTCTTTGTAAGCCCAGTACTTATTCTATCGGCCTCTTTTGCCGAACCGCTAAGTGACGGAGACGTAAACACACCAGCATCGGTTGTCAAACATATACACTCACACTTATATATATATATATATACATATATACGACAGGCTTCTTTCAGTTTCCGTCTACCAAATCCACTCACAAGGCATTGGTCGGCCCGGGGCTATAGCAGAAGACACTTGCCCAAGATGCCACGCAGTGGGACTGACCCCGGAACCATGTGGCTGGTTAGCAAGCTACTTACCACACAGCCACTCCTATAAAGTACATATATGTAATTCAAAAACACGTTTTGTGTAGCTTTTATCGTAACCAAAAACAGGTTCAGATTATAAACAATGAAAGGCCGATTTTGGTGATTTATTTGACAGAGGTAGCAGAGAGCCAATCCAATGATATATCTGGCTTGGATCTTGAAAGTTTGCCTGAATCCTGGCTCATTTAAATCTCTTGTGGCTCCAAACGATGTCATCTGTAGAGCAGCATTTTATTATCTAATTTCGTTTTGGAATTGCTTGGAATCTTGGTCAGTTGATGTCAACAGTTTCTTCAATGGCTCTGGAGGTTGGGGAATGGCAGGGATTTAATCTTTCCACCACTGCAGCACTGTGCAAGTGTCTCTTCCGGTCACTCTCTTGCTTATATATATGTATTATATATATAACTAGCAGTATCGCCCGGCGTTGCTCGGGTTTGTAAGGGAAATAACTATATAAGCATTTTTAGAGAGTTATAGCCAAAAAAATGCATTAAAAATGGAAAAAAAAAAATGGTAAATTTTTTTTAAATCGTTGACTCATCGTAGACATTTTTAGAGAGTTACTTCCCTTATATAATAGCGAAAAAATGCTTTAAAATGGAAAAAAATGATGGTAAATTATTTTTTAAATCGTAGACTCATCGTAGACGCGCGCTAATACCCAGAAGGGCTGGATATGAATCACGACTATAAGATACCCGGTTTTGGTTAAACTGCACCGCAAAATGTGGGAGTAGTTAGGAATCTAAATCGTAGGAGAAAGACACACAACTTGACTTTTATATATAAACTAGCAGTATCGCCCGGCGTTGCTCGGGTTTGTAAGGGAAATAACTATATAAGCATTTTTAGAGAGTTACTTCCCTTATAGATGCCAATAGGGCTTTCTTAGCCATTTTTGTTTTGGTGTCTTCAAGCCATGAAGTCGTTGTTCTAAAAGAACGCTGGTTTCCTTCACAACGCATTACGACGTTGATTTCTTTACACTCCCTTCCCCACAGCTTCACGAGGGAGGGAAGGGGGAGAAGCAAACAGGTGCAGCTGTGAGCGTGGACGCCAACTCCGCCGCCATCGACATACGATGCATTTTATGCATTAAAATGGAATAAAAAATGATGTTAAATTATTTTTAAAATCGTAGACTCATCGTTGACGCGCGCTAATAGTCAGACGGGCTCAATATGAATCATGACTATAAGATACCCGAATTTGGTTAAACTGCACCGCAAAATGTGGGAGGAGTTAGGAATCTAAATCGAAGGGGACAGACACTCACACAACTAGAGTTTTATATATATAGATATTACTTGGAGTTGAAAGCTTTTATCTACTGCTTTGCTGCACCTGTTACAGGTCACCTTTCTATAGAAATCAGTAGAAATATCATCTTCCTCCATAAATTAGAGTTGGAAATTCAAGAGAGAGAGAGAGATTTGATTTTGAGCTGAATGTTCTCACTAATACAGTTAGATTTGTAAAATATGCTGATGGTTTCCTTATTGGAGGAAGTCAGCATGATAATATTGTTTACACACCTGAAGCAGAGAGCAAAAAGTATAAGATATTAAGCTTGCTATGCCCCAGCCCAGTGGTTCTCAACCAGGGTTCATGTGGCCCCTGAGTGTCCTTAAAAGATTTGGGGGTCCACAAAACAAAATAGTAAATTGGAGATCCACAACAGTATTCTGAGGGACCCCAGCAAAAATCTGGCTTGAGATGTATGTATTGGTATACATTGCAAGAAACAGTTAGTTTTCTTTCTCTGACATCTCGCATAGTTCAACCTACACAAGTTAATGTGTGAAAAACAATATAGGAATTTTGAAAGAAGTATCTATAAAAGTAATTTTTAAACATAGTATGACTATAGGGGTCCACCAAATTAAAATTTTTTCTAAAGCCACCCCCTCTGTGGGAGCATATAATGCAAACTTTGCTTGGCCAAAAGGGCAGGGATCCTATATTTCCAGTCTTCTTTCTGTAAACAAATGACTCCTTCATACAGTATCGTTTGTTTCCAATTCTCTGTGTTACCATATCCAGGGTGTTTGTTGTTTGAGAGACTGAGAGACTATTACCTAACTTGGAAATTGGTTGTAGTTGGTACCATGAGAGAATCTTGTTGTAAAAGCTCCTGTCTAACCCATGCGAGCTTGGAAGGGTCAACATGAAATCGATGGTGAAATAAAGCATATATATGCATACATATATGTATATATATATATATGTGTATTACTCTTTTACTCTTTTATATATGTATATATATATATGTGTATATATATATGTGTTATATGTATTCATATGTGTGTGTATGTATATATATACATATATATATGTACATGCACATGTACGTGTGTATATATATATGCATATACATACACACACATGTATATAATTATATGTACATATATGTATGTGTGTGTGTACATATGTATGTATGTATACATATATGGATATAATTATATTTACATATGTGTGTGTGTATGTATGTGTGTGTGTGTGTGTAAGTATATATGTATGTATGTATGTATATGTATGTATTATATATGTCTTTGCAACTAGCCTTGCCAATCACACACCAGTCAGTCATTCAGATTTAAGGCCTACCACAGAGCATACATCAGCACACATAACAATTCACCAGTAATGATTTAGAAGTTGTGATGGTATTAGTATTTTCAATGTATTGTTTCCATAAGGCAAGCAGACTTTTTGTGAATATTATCTTATTAGTGATTCTTCAGTCTCCTGACAACTGATCTTCTTTGAGTGTTACACTCTTCATGACCCGCTTTAGTTAATGCAGATTGCTTTTTAGCCGAGTGTTCATTGTCTAATCACATCACATGTGTCCATACCTGTACAACTTCCTCAGCTGCATAAATCAGCTGATAGAATGACCAAAGCTAAGAACACAAATGCAAATTGGAAAATTCTCAGAACACTTTTCGGTGCCATTCATGCAAATTATCCTTACAAATCCAACTGATCATCTATAGCTCACTTCTCTGAAACCCATCATCATAACCACAGAATTTTTCGCATTCAATGCTCATGTAACACTATCATGTAGCATTACATACCAATTAGGGAACCTCTATGAAGTTTCTAGAACTACTGTCAAATCCCTTCAGATACACACTATTGTCTTAAATAAGAAGTGACACACTGGGTAATATAGTGCTTCTTATATTTAACCCTTTAGTGTTTAAACCGGCTATATCCGGCCCAAATATTCTACTCATTTTATGCTCGAACTGGCCAGAACCAGTATCTCACACCTACCCTGCAATGTCATTCTAAAAATAAACAATTACATCTTTCAAATCTTGAAGCTACAAGATAATACCAGATTAATTTTTTAAAATGTAAATGAATAAAGATTACTTTTGACATATTAATTTGAACGCTAAAGGGTTAAAGATGAGATCAGCACAGTTGGAATGATATTGATCATAGGTCTCTAGATCATGGCTAAATAACAATAACATGTGAAATATGCCAGTATTCAGAGCTGGTCTTGAGAGCAAAAAGTGAATGAGGTATAAAAACATGACTCAGCAGTATTGAATCCAAAGCAGAATTTGCCTAGCAATCCAGACCTGCTTACCCCATATTGGGCTTGTCAGCTACCAGCAGGTTTATAGTCATATTGACATACTCCTTCATTAAATCTTTTGTTTGTAATGCCAAACTGTGTTGACCTTTAGTTGATTCCAGTTATACAACATAAAGGTTGGTGGATTAGCTGAATCGTTGGTACATGTCTGTGGTATTTGTTCTGTTTCTTTACATCTGAGTTCAACTCCCACTTTGGTCAACTCTGCCTTTCATCCTTCAAGGGTCAATAAAATAAAGCACTAATCCAGTTTGAGATCAATTTTATTGACTCACTCATTCAATACCATATTAAGGCATGGGTATCATCATCATCATCATTGTTCGACCGTGGTCGAGACAATGGAATTTACCATGCTACGCCAGACTTCACGGTCCATCATAGTATTACGGAGGTCCTGTTGCTGGATGCCTGTATCCCTGGAGATTACATCAGGGTAGGAGAGTGTGCGCCCTCTGGTATTGCGAGTAGATGCTTCCAGAGGAGAAGAGGAGAAATTGCCTCGTTTTCAGCTCTACAACAATGTCCAGTAAACTGGACTCTCCTACCTTTCATGGGTATACTGGGGAGTTGGCCAGGGATCTCATGTGTCTAAAGGCCCAATGACAATTTATTTATGCTGTGGTTGTGTATATAAGAACCCCAATGAATCACTTTACCTGAGGATCTATAAAACTGTGAAGACGGTCATGATTCCACCCTTAATTCCTAGCATTGCACTTATGTAAGAATTTATCAGTTTAAATTACAGTTGAAACAAGATTCATGTGATTTTCCTTTTTCTTTCTTTCTTTTTTTCTTTCTTTTTGACTTCTATTCCTGTCAATCTAAGCAAAAGTAACTTTCCAAATTAAAAACCATTTTTTGTGTTGTTTGCAGTAGTGGGAGAATATTTAAAAGGAAATTGTTAAATCTCTGAGTTACAGAAATATTTGGTAAACTGTGTATATTT
>NC_043001.1:131615733-131625733 GCF_006345805.1 Octopus sinensis | reverse complement strand
ACCATTTTATATTTTATATATATATATATATATATATATATATATATATATGCTCATGTATATCAACCTAACACACATATACATATATATATATATATGCTTATTAAATAATAGATATGACCCTGTAACCATGCAACTTGATTTATGTGATCAACATATGCTCTTGGCTCATTTAGCAGTTGACATCTCCATATGTACATTCACAGAGTCATCTTAGAGGGAGAGTCAAAATTCACTTTTTACTGTGAGCAAGTAATTCAAAATTTATGAAGATTTCCTTCACAGTCTTTCTTGTAAATTCAACTTTCAATGACTTCAAAGGTAAATGTTATTTAGTGATGGATTTTCCAACTAATTTCGTATTGTTTTCTATGGCAGATCATGTGTAAAGTTATTTGGCAAGAAAGAAAAAATATAATTATTTAGGCTTATGCAGGTTTACATTTGTAAGTAATATTTTGATATTTACACTCATCATAAGAACATGTAAATTTGTGAGCTACATTACCTAGTTTAGTAAGAGATTGCATCTATCATAAATCATGTCAAAAATTCAGTAATCTCCCACAGTCCTTTCTAAAATATTTAAATAATAAACAAATTTTTAGGAAAATGTTTGAAAGTTGAGAACTGGGGTTGATGCAATCAACTACCACCCTCTCTCAAAATTTCAGGTCCATGTATCCATAACAGAAATAATTCAACTCACAATCTTTTTGCCATTCAAGGCTTCTTTACAGAAAGCAATGAATTACCATGGCTTTCTCATTTAGCTTTTACCAATGATGCTGGACTCTTAATAGAGGTCACCATATAAACAACTCCATCTGTACAAATTAACATGTTCATAAATATTTTGTACTTTATAAATCTGGGTATGTGGGTTGTGGTCTGGGGAGCTAGGTGTCCAGATGTTGGGAAGATGTGGTCCCAGAAATTGTATGACAGCTGTGACTGAGTTCTCCTGCTTGTGTGGCATGGAGCAGAATCCTGTTGCTAGACATAGAGGCCTCCAGCAGCCACCCTCTTGAAAATACCTCACAGAGTGATGACCATGCTCTGCATAGTTATGGGCTGCCCTTTGGCATGGCATAGCACCCATTCAGTAACCTTGCCAGGGATTCAGAGAAGTCATGGGAATGCAGCTTTGCGAATTGTGAAGAGATAGTGGGAGAGCTCAACTGAGCCAACGATGCTTTCTTACATTGATACTGAATGGAGGAGTGGAGGAATCCGAGATCAAGTCAGGCTCAATCAAGAGAGTAACTATAAAACATCCATAGGGGTGACGTCCATGGTTACTCTTTTTACTCTTTTACTTGTTTCAGTCATTTGACTGTGGCCATGCTGGAGCACCGCCTTTAGTCGAGCAAATCGACCCCGGGACTTATTCTTTGTAAGCCCAGTACTTATTCTATCAGTCTCTTTTGCCGAACCGCTAAGTGACAGGGACGTAAACACACCAGCATCGGTTGTCAAGCAATGCTAGGGGGACAAACACAGACACACAAACACACACACATACATATATATATACATATATACGACAGGCTTCTTTCAGTTTCCGTCTACCAAATCCACTCACAAGGCATTGGTCGGCCTGGGGCTATAGCAGAAGACACTTGCCCAAGATGCCACGCAGTGGGATTGTACCTGGAACCATGTGGTTGGTTAGCAAGCTACTTACCACAGAGCCACTCCTGCACCAGTTATGTAATCAGTTAACGAAAGATTCTCTATGACTCAAGCTCACAATTCAAAATCATAATAATGGAATTGGTGACAATGAGTCATGGGAATCATTGAATACAGTAAAAGGAAAAAAAATATTATAAGTATTTCAAGAGTACAATGTTTTTCTTTGAGGTATTTTCAAAGGGATTGAGTCAATTACATCGACTCCAGTGCGTAACTGGTACTTAATTTATGCCAGGCGGTGAGCTGGCAGAAACGTTAGCACGCCAGGCGAAATGCGTCGCTGTAATTCGTCTGTCGTTACGTTCTGAGTTCAAATTCCACCGAGGTCGAATTTGCCTTTCATCTTTTCGGGGTCGATAAATTAAGTACCAGTTATGCACTGGGGTCGATGTAATCGACTTAATACCTATGTCTGTCTTTGTCCCTTCTGTGTTTAGCCCCTTGTGGGTAATAAAGAAAAAGGTATTTTCAGAACTATACTGCAATCCTTAAAATGTGTAGGAACCACTGGCATATGAAAGCTACAGCAATCTGAATTAACAGAAAACAACTAAGAATATTTGATATTTCTGCTTAAACAAGTCTGAGTTATCAACTGCAGTTTGATTAAGCATTAATTATAAGCAATACCAAAGTGAATCTGACATGCAGAGAAGTCAAAGAATGACAAAATTATCTGGCAGCATGTGGTATTCAATTCAACCAATAGAAATAATTATGTAATCATGAGAAGCCTATTTAGAGTTAGCCTAGATGTTGATAATAGATAACATAAATAAATATCTCTAAAAGCATCTTTTGAAGGATCAAATGAGAGTTTGTAGAATGTGAATAAGTTTGATTACTATGGAGTCAAGTATTGAAGTATTCATTTATAACTTTGAACTGATGAGATATAACTCTACTCTGGACAGGACAGCTGTCTGTTTGCAAGTGACATTTCTACAATATATGATTGCTGTTACTTCTATGCGAAGCAAAGTATATACAATTATGCATTGTGGTTGTTAATTCGTGATTGAAAGACCTTAATACGGCTGCATGTCTTTCAACAAATGAATCTTTCATATGTTCTTTAACCCTTTAGTGTTCGCATTATTCTACCAAAATTGATGCTTTTCGATCCACTTTGTTTTGAACTAATCATGCATTATCTTGTAGCTATGAGATTTTGATGCGGCAGCTGTTAAGTTTTAAAACGATATTGTAGGGTTGGTGTGAGAAACCAGATCTGGCCAGTTTGAACATAAAAATGGCAGAATACTTTTGGCCGGATATAACCAGTTTAAATGCTAAAGGGTTAATGTGTTGCTGTTGTTCATACCAAAATCAACCCAGAAGTTGTTGAAAGTTCTTTCAACACTTTTTTAAAAGTTGTAATACTTTTGGTACTTTGCAAGTGGATTATATATATATTCTTTTCTACTCTAGGGCTCAAGGCCTGAAATTCTGGGGAAGGGGGCCAGTCGATTGGATCGATCCCAGTACGCATCTGGTACTTAATTTATCGACCCTGAAAGGATGAAAGGCAAAATCGACCTCGGCGAAATTTGAACTCAGAACCTAAAAGCAGACAAAATAGCGGTAAGCATTTTGCCCAGCGTACTAATGTTTCTGCTAGCTCATATATATATTTATTACACACATGTGAGTGAGAACACTGAGAGATATTTTTGGTATCTAACATATGTCAGATACTGCGAGTGCTGCTTCTGATTGGTCAATCCATGGTGATGACCCGAGATCATGGTGACAGCACTGCTTTTGTCATTCATAAGTTACAACTAAACGTGAAGAATTTAGTTATTGGGTTAATAAAATATGGTCGTTTATTCGTGTGTAATAAATAAAATACCAAACTCATTCCCTATGGATACCGTATTTATTACAAGCCACTCGTAAATACGGTATCCATAGGGAACTCGTTTGGTATTCTCTATATATATATATTGTTCTGTACCTCCTGAGACAGTTGGCTGGCTTGGCTTCATGCTCTTGCTTGATGGGGTTGGGGTAATTTCAAGTCTCAGAGGTGTCATCATGTGTAGAGCTGACCAGGTCCACCAGTGATCTTCACAAGTAATGGAGAGCATGGTAGAAAATTAAGGAGAGTATATTTTAGATTAAAAAAGAACTTTGTTTACCTTGATTTTGAAAAATAAAAGCCATATAAAAATCCCACATTATTTATGGGATAACCCAGTACATATTTCTTTTTTCTTTTTCTTTTTCTTTTTACTTGTTTCAGTCATTTGACTGCGGCCATGCTGGAGCACCGCCTTTAGTCGAGCAAATCGACCCCGGGACTTATTCTTTGTAAGCCCAGTACTTATTCTATCGTTCTCTTTTGCCGAACCGCTAAGTGACGGGGACGTAAATACACCAGCATCGGTTGTCAAGCAATGCTAGGGGGACAAACACAGACACACAAACATATACACACACACATATATATATATATACATATATACGACAGGCTTCTTTCAGTTTCTGTCTACCAAATCCACTCACAAGGCCTTGGTCGGCCCAAGGCTATAGCAGAAGACACTTGCCCAAGATGCCACGCAGTGGGACTGAACCCGGAACCATGTGGTTGGTTAGCAAGCTACTTACCACACAGCCATTCCTGCACCTATATATGTGTTTTTGCATATATATCTAATATAATAAATGCAAAAAACTAATTTCTGTGCGTCACTATTCAATGACATTTCTACTGTTCTTCATGCTGGGTGAAAGTAATGGTAGGCATAAAGATGGTGAGGGCGGTGGCAAAGACAGACAGAGAGAGAAAGAGAAAGAAAAAGAGAGGGAGAGAAAGAGAGACAAAGAAATTTAGGGAGAGTTGATGATGTTTTATTAACCCTTTCATTACTGTATTTATTTTGAGATGCTCTGCATTTCTTTCAATTACTTTAAATATAACAAAGAATTTAGTAAAGTAACTTAGTTTAAATATAACAAAGAATTTAGTAAAGTAACTTAGTTATCATTCAGCTAGTGTTAGGAACATAAATTGTGACTAAAGTTTGGTGGAGGATCTTAATTCAAAACTTATGAAAACAAGACATTTGTACTCAGAGCCAGAGCCGGTTTCAGCTGGGTTGGTAATGAAAGGGTTCAAAGTAGTAGTATTGATGGTGTCAGTGGGAATGATAATAAGAGAGAGAGAGAAAGAGTGTGTATGTGAGAGAAAGAGGGACTGAACACTGAACCAACATACTGAACTAGCATACTGAACACTGATGGTAATGGGGTGATATTAATAGTATAGCTGTAGTTGTGATAGAGGTGGAGGCGGCATTTATGGTGGTGGTGGTGGTGGTGGTAGCTGACACAGTCAGGGATGATGGTGAGAGTAAGTGATGTGAAAGACAGAGATGATGGTGGTGGAGGGGAAGGTGGCGAAGTCAAAAGTATTGATGGTGGTGATGTCAGAAGTCTGAATGGTGTATATGGCAGATGTAGTAGTGATGGTGGTGGTACTGTTGCTCATCATGCAGCTTTGCAATAAGTTCCAAGTCGACACATTATATCATTATTTTGATGAAAATTGTTCAAGTTTAATAAAGTTTAATATGTACATAATGCATGGAGTGTCATTGTTGGGCCCAAGGCCTAATGAAGAGCCTCCAGGCAGCTTTTAAGCTAGTATATATATATATATATATATATATATATAATATATTATATATATACATAATATAGATAGATAGATAGATAGAGAGATAGAGAGATAGAGAGATAGATAGACAGATAGATAATAAATAGATAGATAGATATGTGTTTTATATATATATATATGAAGTGCATTCAAAAAATATCTGACCTATGGGTATAAAAAACAATTTTGTACATTTCACAAATTTTATTTAATCACCTTCTTAGGCACTCACACACTTATCCTACCAGTTCTGCAACTTCTGATGACAACTCTGGAACACCTTTTCTGGAATGATATTGAGCTCTGCTTCTCTAATAATTTCGTGTGGTTTTCAGTTTGGCAAAAAGTCAGAAGTCACATGGAGCCAAGCCAAGAGAGCAAGGATCATGTCTAACAAGTGGTGTGTTGCTCTTGAACAGTAAGGCTTGGATTATGTGGGCATAATGAGCAGGCGCATTGTTGTGGTGAAGTTGTCAATTCTTCACTGCTCACATGTCCAACCATTTTTGATGCACAGCATCAAGAAAACAATGTATAATCTCCAGGTAGTACTCTTTATTGATTGTTTGGCCTTCTGGCACATATTCATGATGCACAATACCACAGGAGTCAGAGAAACAGGTCAACACTTTGTTCACATTGCTGCAAATCTGTTATGCCATTTTGGGCCTTGGTATGATGAACGCTTCCATTGGGAAGACTGTAACTTGGTTTCTGGGTTGTAACCATAAATCGATACCTCATCACCAGTAATGATGGTTTTCATTAAATCTGGATTGTGGTTTGCACTGTTCAGCATATCTTGAGCAATGTCCATGCAGAGTCACTTCTGCTGCTCTGCCAGCACTTTGGGGATGCATTTCGCCAGCACTCTCCACATGCACAAATGCTCCAATAAAATGGTATGCAATGACCTCTACTTATTCCCACTTCGTGAGAAATTTCCTGAACTCTTACATGACAGTCTTCCATTACTATTTGCCACACCATCTCAATCGGTTCCTCCTTTCAGCTTCTGGATAGATTGCCAGAGCATGCTTCACTCTCCACTGAGGTGTGGCCATATTTGAAGCAGTTTTACAACTCATTTATCTGAGTTTTGCCCATAGAATCATAGCTAAAGGCCTGCTGAATCCACTGGATGGTTTGAGTTTGAGTATCACCAAGATTTCAGCAAGAATTTGCGTTCAGTCATCTTGCATGTAAACGAAAATCTAACGATATACACTACGTGTCTGTACTCTAGGCATAACAGCAGGAAACTGATGTGGCCTACCAGTGCAAATATTTTACCGCATGTGCAGGAAAGGTGGTGTCACCTCTCACCTGAAGGATTTTGTCACACACCATTATTTTGGTGGGAAAAGTAAAGTCAGATACTTTTTGAATGCACCTCATATTATATATATATATATAATATATAATATATATATTATATATATACACATATATATACATACATGTATATATATATATATATATGTATATATATATATATATATATATATATATATATATATATACATACATATAATATATATATATAATATATATATATACATATATGGATGTATATATATATATATATATATATATATATATATATACATACATGTATGTATATATATATATATATAATATATATATACATGTATGTATATATATATATATGACCAGAGAGAATGTTAATACTTTATGCAATACTGCATATTATGTGTGTGTGTGTGTACGTATGTATCAATTAGTGGGAATCTCAGTGATTGTAGTGATTAACTCAGTAGCACTTTAAACTAGTGACTATTTAAAATGCCCCGTGAAAAGTGTGGTTGTATAATTCAAATAAAGTAATTCATGTAATATAATCTACAATTATGTAAAAACATTGTGAACAAATGATCACTCATGCTATCAAAACGTGCACAGCATAATTTGAACAAATCTACATTCTGTTTGTACTTCATATATATATATATATATATTTGAGTAATTGAATGAATTATCTTATTAAGGATAATTCGAAAGATAACCGATACCTGGGTAGCAAATTCACATCAGAAAGAACACGGTTGAAGCTACGTCCCTAGGGCATAGACTACGTGTCTTCGTGCGGAAATTTGCATGTTTATTTTAAAATTATAAGTATATGAAAGAATGGAGTTGACGACTAGTTAACAAATATCCTTTATTCTCGGCATATGTCGAGAATAAAGGATATTTGTTAACTAGTCGTTCAACTCCATTCTTTCATATACTTATAATTTTAATATATATATATATATATATATATATATATATATTATATATATATGCATGTATTCTTTTACTAAATAAATATAATAGGAAACTTCTATAAGGAAATGTGAAGAGAAGAATCAAGTAAATAAACACAAAAAATTTGATTTGGATTGTATAATTTTTTTTTTATTTTCTAGCTAATACACATATCAGATGTGACAATACATCCTGTTTATCAGTAGATAAACTGGACTAACATACCCACACGAAGCTGACCTACCGACCACGAGACCAATGGGAAAAGCTGCAAGGTCGTAAAAACGATATGTACATCGCTTCTTGCACACTGCCACAGCTTGGCAGGAAGGAAATTAAGTAAAAAATAAATAAAAACAATGAGATTGATGTGAAAAATTGAAAAATATAAAACAAAACAATTTTATATATGTTTGTGTGTGTGGATATGTGTGTGTGAGTGTGTATGTATATAAATATAAATATAAATAGTTAAATTAAACCGAAGGTAAATATACACAAACCAAATAGTTCCAGTGAAGTGAACAGAAGAATAAATAAATAAAAATTGGGAGAAAACCAAGCATACATATATAGAGAGACAATGAGGGATATAAAGAGAGGGGAAGGGGATAGTTAGATAGGGAGAAAGACAGTGAAATGAGGTAGAAAACCAAAACACAATAAATCAATACACTAACAGGTAAAATAAAGGTAACAATGGTTACTAACAAGTGGCAATAGAACCAACAGTTTGACAAAAAAAAAGGAAAGATAAAGACAAAAAAAATAACATAAAAAGTACATGTAGTTAATACATGCACAAACACGCTTACATACACACAGCAATGTTTAGTGGAGACAAGAATTGGTTAGAAATAAAAAAATAAACAAAAATTAAGAGAGAACTAAAACATTAAAAAAAAAAAAGAGAAAAATTTGCAAATACCAAAATCAACAGATTGAAAGTAAATTTGAAATAATGATAATACTATTTATTGTCTTAGTTTTGGCCCCAAGGCCAGAAATATATAAATGGTTGGAGAATGAATGAGATTTTGAAACATTCACATGTTTTTCAAGTCCATTTTTATTTGCTAATATAAGTGAAGAAAAGTTATATCTTGCTCTATGGTGCCCGCCACTTAATGTTTGTTCTTCTTCTTAGTAATAATAATAACAATAATAATAATAATAATAATAATAATAATAATAATAATAATAATAGTAATAATAATAAGTAATTGTTTTATTTACCACAAAGCAACAGATGGGGGTGGGGGTATGATGAGAATAATGATGAGGATGAAGATGATGAGAATGATAATGATGATATATTTTTAAAAAATGCAATTTAGTATCTGTTTTAAGAAATAAATGATATATACTAAAATTAAGTTTTGGGGAATTTTGCTTCTTATATATATATTTTTTTTTATTCTACATGACTATGCTAGAGATATCAGCCAAACTCCAGATTGCAAAGATAGTACTGACGTTAGAGCACTTCACAGTTACATAGACACATGTTCTAGATGTGTGAGGCAAATACTAGAGGGTTCGAGATACTGGTCCCAGGAGGAAGAGTTTCCTTTTGATTATAAGCTTTCATTTTTCTCTTTTTGTTTGTTGGGGGGATGGGTGGGTCCCTCTTTTTTTTCTTTTTAATCTTTATTAGCTCAGTCATTAAAGTATCAAACTTGTACTGGATCCCCAACACACAAGTGAAAATATGCATTTGAATACATAAATACTGGATGTTTGGTTGAAACAGGTGAATAATTTTTTTGAACATATTGTTGTGGGTGTTAGAAAATTTAAATGCAGGAATTGATTTTGTTTATCTTGTTGCAAGTTTGCTTCTGTCTTTCGTATTGGTTGGTGATGAGCAGAGAGATTTCTTTAATCTCTTCATGATAATGTTAGTGTTTTCTGTCTATTCATTTTTTGATTGGAGGAATAGTAATATACAAATTTAATTGAAATAAATAAAAAATATAAGTGGGATTTATAGTAGTTCCGAGAAATAATTTTTGGGCAATTTTTAGGAGCAAAAGAAACAGATGAGTACATGAAATATTTTGTGTACACAGGCATAAAATATCAGAATACATGTGTGTATATATAATATTATATATATATATATATATATATATATATATAAAATATTATAGGGGGTATATACGTGTGTGTAAGTATGAACATTTGATCATAATTGTTTGTCTGACAAATTACTCAATGAATACACTTAAAGTTTAAGACAGGATGCTTTAATAAAATACAATATCGGTTGGGAGTATAGAAAATGTAATAACCAACTTAGTTTGTATATCAATATTTGGCACTGCCATAGCTATTAAGAATATGGCTAATCAATACAGGTAGGAG